>NC_051177.1:29633091-29818091 GCF_013339695.2 Rhipicephalus sanguineus
CTAGGCAAATTTGTGTACTACCATCATTCCCATGGTAGCTGAAACGATCGCAGCGCCAGAGTCCCCTCTAGTTAATTTGGAAACTCTATGGGTCAGGGAGGCGGGGCTCTGTATATAAGCGTTGCGTCCGCCTTTCGCGTCGGGCCCCATATAAGCGTTGCGTCCGCTCGAGCCATTTCCGCCTCGGGCTCCATATAAGCGTTGCGACCGCTCGCGGCCGCATATAGCGGGCCCAATCCGTCACCGCAGAATTTGTCACGCTTAATGGCGATTGAAGGGCCGCTTATATGCAGTACGTTGTGGTGGAATAAAAATGGGCCGTTTATGTGCCGGACGTTATACGGTACTTGAATAAGAGTGTAGGACTACGTAGTTTCTAATCGTTTATAATAAGCACATTGTCTTCTGAGGGAGCCAGCAACTTAACGTATCAAGTTTCAGGAAATTTCGTTGAGCCAGTACGGCCAAAATACGAAAAAAAAAGCACTTCGAAATCCATGACGCCGGCATCGGAGATTTCGGCGGGAAATTTAAAAGCAATACTTTTGACATTATTTCTTACCTGTTTTTAAACATATGGTGATGAAATTAACGACACTATAGATTTAGTAGTATAATTTATGAGTCTAAACAAACTTATTCTTTCAATGCAGTGTCCCTTTAACGTGCGATTAGCAGTCATGGCGGCCGCATTTCGATGGGGTCATGGCGTCCCCATCGAAATACGGTCGCCATGACCGCTGATCGAACTAGCACCCTCAAGCTTAGCAGCGCGATGTAAGGGCGTAGGTATAAAGATGAAACGAACAATTTTTGCAGTTTATCCTTGTTAATGCGCATTATACTGACTATGTGATAAGCATTAGTGGGGGCTTCATACTCACGCCTATATTTCGAGCCTGCCCTAATAAAGGCGCCGTTATCGAATCGGCGACATTTTCGGCAGCAGAACTGATTACGACGCATTCAAGTTGGCGTCTTACCTCCCGGTGGCCATAATAGCTGATGGACTTGCGCGGTCGGCCTCCGGAATGATGCTCCTGCTGGCAGGAGGCGCTAGTCACAAGGCTGGCCAGCGCAACCAATGGCCACAGGGGGGTGCCAAGGCTTGAGCAGGCGAGGCCACCGTTTGCCCGGGGTGGCATAAGCGGACTGGGTGCCTTCTGGCCGCTTTCCACCGTGTCGCCAAACCGACGAGTTGCTCAGAGAACCGCACGACGGGACGGCTGGTTCCTTCTTCTCTGAGCGCGAGCACGAGAGCTCGCGCCACGAGACCCTTGCACGTCCTCTTCTTCGTTGTCCTGCTTGGAAAGTGCCTATAGCAGTGGTCCAGCCCTTTGTTTCAGTAGATGCGAGGTGTGTTGTACCGACGGCAACAGCAGACGCATAAAATAAGATCGACGCGACGCCTGAGACGTTATTTCATAGAACGATAGAAAGTTCAGCTGGTTGGTATTGGTAGCAATCTACCATGAAAAATATATGACGCGGGCAGACAGGGACGCAAGTGTAGAGGGTGATGATGGTGATGATGATTCACATTTTAAAGAAGATGATGTTTAATGACAAGAAGGAGGATTCAGATTCTTATGGCGCTCACCTACTGAATGGGGTGGGCCAAGAACCAGGCGGCAGGAGGCTTACGATAAAGACCTTTAAAAAAGCTGCGAAAATAAAATAAAAGATAGCAAGCAAATACTAAACAAGCACTCAGTCAACACAAACGCCATGTTGTCTGGTTTTATGTCCGTGTCTGCGCGCCTTACCTTCCTTTAATTCGTGCGTTCATTTATATTTTGTTATCGCAAAAATCGGTCGATCCCGTGCCTACCGTGTTTACTGTTAATACAAAGTCGCCGGTGCGATTAAAAAACTCAGTCTCGCCGCAAGGGCGAAGCAATGAATCCGATAGCAGCAAATTGGAATGTTACACGAAGTAAGACTAGCAGCTAACTCATTAGGATCCGATATGGCTTAACTCTACAAAACGCAGGCGTAAGGGAATACGGCCGCTCCAGTGAGCCAAGCGGTTTTCGTGCTGTCTGTAGCTTCAACGCGAAGTAAGCGGCGAGAGCACAGCACGTACAAAGGTATGAGCCGTAAACTGATCTCTGTAGAGACAGCGCGCGCGACCACGCGTTTGTGAACAAAGTTTGCAATTGCTGCCCCAACGAAGCAGCTCCCCCTCACTGGGACCCCCTTCATGTTCCTCCGCCCGACGGAGCCGGCCGGTGCGTTCCATCTATGCTTGAGCCGCGCCCGTCTCCTGCCTTCTCAAGCTTTCACGCGCACATAGAACATACGACGCACTGGACAATGTCATCGATTTGAACTTTATACAGAATATGACGGGCGACGTCGACGGCAAAAATGTGCAGCGAGCGTCCATATAATTGCTATCACAATAAAAACACCATTTCGCGGTTGTACCATGGACGCCGTGAAATATGGACCGCAAGAAACGCGCATTCACGCACTTTCTCATGTCTCATTTGTTCTTCGTGTTGATGACGATGATGATGCTCCTAGGATGATTGGCACCTACCCACTCAGGGTTGTGTCATGACTCTTCAAGGCGCCACGTGTTTCAAAAAACAAACGAAACAAAAAAACTGTATAACAGACTCAGTGGTACTCCATTCCTCTCGCGAACAAATTCCTCACTGGCGATGGCCGCCACCAGTCGTTTCTCGGCTACTCGTTTCCGAACAAGCAAATACTCGAGTTCTGAACCATGCTTTGCAGCGTATACAACGAAGACGTTCTTGTTCCGCTCGACGCTTTATTTTCCAACATCACTCACTTTTATTGCACGATACACGCCTTCATCGAAGCCTTCCTTTGCTTGTTTGTTCCATGGCACTTCCATTGCGGAGAAATAGTTGTTTACTTTTAAGCTGGTGCAACCAACTCTGGGTGAAAGCCACGTGGCAAATTTATGATGCCACACACCAGTGGCACACAAGTGAGGTCAGCACAGCACATATATGAACACCAGGTAAACCTAAATAAGATATTACACGGAGAATCTCCTCTAAGAGTTGCCAAGTGATGTGTAAGCATTTGCTACCAACCTGCTGCTTTGTTTTCATACGATCCTGCATTGAGGCAAGAAATACCTTTTAATCTCGATGACTCCCAGAATTACGACTTTGTATTTTCTGCGTTTGCTTCGAGTTGCGGCCATTGGCGTAGCCACAGGTATCCGGAACCAATGGAGAAGACAACCCATTAACAAGAGCGGCGGGGAGAACGACGGTGGAGAGGGAGAGGTAGACACATACACACACAAAAAAAAAAAAAAACGCTAGCGTCGGAGCCGGCCGGGCAGACACCCCCTGGAGACCGAACGGGTCTCGAAAGGTAGGGTCAATGTTTTAAAATAAAAAAAAAAACTTAAGACAGAACGTAGCTGGAGAGTCTTTTTATTCTTATAATTTCAACCGGCCAGACAGATTGCAGTCGAATATGTTTACCTTTAAAGTAGGATGTATTCTTTCATATGTTGTCATTTTTGTACTGACGATGCCACCCGCATAGGTGGCAAAACATCCATATTTTGTTTATTTTTGTTGCTAAGTAAAGCCAGTGATACAAAACGTTGAATCTGAATTCCCCTGGCTTTTAGAACTTTTTTTTTTCATATATCGTCGAACTCGACTACATCGAACTCGCATAAATCCAATTATCCTTTATATCGAACTATTTTTGATCACGACAATGCTTTAAAGTTAATGCATAGGAAAACTTAAGGCTACATCGAACAAAAACAGCCGGAACACTTGATATATCGAACATCGGCAGCGGAAATGCCCCAGTAAGTTGACTTTTCCTTACGGAAGGGGACTTTCCCGCATGCATTTGGAAGAGTGAGCGGTGTGATTAGGACGCCGCGCGGAGAGACTACCGCTTGCCATCACGTGCTTTTCGCCCCATGATTCGTCGTTGTTGCCAGCCGGCCCGCCTTGCGGGGTCGCCGTTCGCTTCTGCGCTAATTTGTTAAACGCCATAGATGCCGTAAAACAGAAGAACCTGCTATTCTCCGCAAAGCTGGCGTTAAAAATACACTCCAACTTAGGAAAAAAAAAAAAGCTTTATGTCGCCACTGCGTACAGAATCCCAAGAAGCACGTTCAGTGGGATATCGAAAAACAAGGCTAACATAGGGCCCATGCAGAGACGCTTCCGGTGCCCGACGAGTACGCACAGCTGCGTATGAAGATTTTGAGGCGCTATTTACATCAATACCGCATCAAAACCGCCCCTGCTTATAACCCAGGATCTCCAACTGCAAACCGTGGAAAAATACAAAAACCTACCTATTGCAGTGAAAGCGTCTTCGTTACATTATCATGTGGCAATGCCGTGAAGGCAACTTGCGCACCGGAATTTGCATCGCAAATACAATAATTTCATTAGAAGTTGTATATCGAATTATCCGATATATCGAACTAATTTCCATTTCTTTCTTGCGAGTTCGCTATATGCGGGTTCGACTGTCACACACACAAACATGATGTATACAAACACTGCCTGATGTACCTGAAGTCTGCGCTTTAAGGTGATCTTTAAGCTTCACAGTGTAGTCGACGTGTCTGGTAAGCACACATCATGCACACAGTTACTCGACTTGCGCAAAGACGCTGATACGCCTCGTAACAACACTTGGCTCAATGTCACAGTGTGCGACAGCCAGCTCCTTACCTTCTCTTTCACATAACATCGATTCCCACAGTGCGTGGAATCTGACCAAAGTTCTTTACATCTGTTCTTTTTGTGCCATCACTACGAAGGCAGACTTTTCCAAAAATCAACCTCTCATTGGAACTATGATTTAAATTGTGCAGGCACATAAGGTAGGCGCACTGTGACACAGTAGGCAAGAGAGAGAGAATAAACATCTTTATTTTGTTTTCATTTAGGCATCGTCTTTGGGGTGGTCCGCCCATTCCAGGAAACAACGCCTTTACTGAATTGCATAGGTTGTCACCAAGTGTAATTACTAGGCACCGGCGTATATTCGAGTGCTTCGAATATTCGAACGAATATTACAGTATTCGAATTCGTTTGGACACGAACTTGAAATTTCAGATATTTTGAAGTATTCGAAACGAATGAATGTATGCTTTTTATTTATTTTTCCCGCATGCAACCCCCCTGCAAAGGTGGTTTCAGTGCAGCGTGAGACTGCTATGCCGTGAAACCACCTATCCACGGGAAATCCCCACTGCCGTGAAGCCACACTCCAAGGTGCAGATATTTCGTCCACCTCTATTATTAGGATGACTGCCAGTTGGGCATTTTGGTAAAGGTTCACGATGAAACAAGCGCAATATACACGGGGACTTAGAAAGGACACAGGACGGCTATGTAGTGGATTTGTACTTGTAATTACTCACTAATCTACTGACTAATGCACACTGTAAATTATCATATTTTATTGCGATAGCAATTATATGGACAGTCTCGGCTGATTTTTGTCCGTCCCCGTCGCCGTCATTCACCGTATATGTATAAGTATGAATATGTATATATATAAAGGCCCCAAAGAAAAATAATTCAGAAAAATGCTTCCGAGGCGCGGAATCGAACCAGGGACCTCTCGCTCCGCAGTGCGTGGCGCTTACCACTACGCTACGAAACGGGTATCCTCTATGTAGCTAACGATGAGCGTTATTACACACCCTTTACCGCTGGCCAGACTCAGAGACGGCAGGCGCTTATAAGCGTTTCTTCATTACCGGCGAGATGGTGCGATGGAGCGCAACGCACCATTTACTACAGCGTGCTTCTTACTCACAGCGAGATAGGCACTATGTGCGCTCTGGGCGCTGCGTTTTAAAGGTCGTCGCCCCGCTCCTGCGAACGCCGATGCTTCGCTCGCTGCAGCGGCCGCGTTTGCGAAAGGACCGCGCTGTTCAAACAGAAATAAGTAACAACTGTGACAGTACGCGCTCGTCCTGTGTGTACCCGTTCGTTCGTTTCGTGCGTCCTGCTTTATGTTTCAGCAGTGCGCTTCAAGTATCGAGCTGTGACGCATGATAGTTCGCGCTCGTCCTGTGTGCGTTCTTTTCGTGCGTCCTTTGGGCTCGAGAGACGCGCCGGCAATTTCGAGCTGCTTTCCGTTCTTCGCGTTACATTCCAATTTGTTGCTACCGCATTCATTGCTTCGCCGTTGCGGCGAAACTGTGACTTTTTTTCCTTAGTAAATTACATGTAAACAAGTACTTTCTTGACAAGTGGCAGCAGGTGATGCACCTATGAGCACTTGAATTGGGTATGACCTACACAGTCAGGACACACATCGGCATGCTATGCAGCAGCTTCAAGGAAGCCTTTGTTCAGACAGCTAAACCAGTGTCCTTTCTAAATCTCCGTGTATATTGCGCTTGTTTCATCTATTATTAGTTTTTCCTTTTTTAAGCTTAAAAGCGTGTTATATGGGCTTATATGCACTAAGTATAGCAAATCTTAAAACTTAACTTATTTTACCGCTTATAACTTGCACGCCACCGTTATTCAAATCCTGCTACTATTTAAAGTTGCTTCCACTTTGCTTCAAACCAAAAAAGTGACACGAGCTTTGTTCTAATTCTAGAAAATATATTGTGCAAGTAAGTTGGGTCATGACAAAACGGCTAATTTTTCTTTATAGTATGGGATATATACTATTCAAGCTATCGCATACGAAATTATTCGACAAAAGCACTATTCGGTTCGAATTAGCTTCTGACCTCAAATTTACTAGGCGCCGATCCTTTGTAATTACACCAAATCTAATCTACCACAGCGATAAACATAACAGACACATATTTGCCACCAAGACCTTTACTGAAGTACTTTTCCATTTCTTACGTTGTCGAGCCAAATGCTGATACTACTGTCCACACATGAAGTCCCAACCCTTGCCGTAGTCCCCGCAGTCCCGTGGACTGCACTGCTAAACACAACAGCTGCTTGCAGAGATGAGTCTTCATCACTGTAGCTGCTCAAAGTGATTCCACCAAAGCACTCCTGTTCGAACCAATAGCAGCATCCTGATATCCGACCAGTTTGCAGCAAAGGCACGGACCGAACTGCCAAGATTTCGGGCAAGTCAAGTCCAACGTTGGACATGTTGATTTCCAGCAAGGTGAACACATCAGACAGTGGGCGATGTGGAAGTGTTGCAAAGCAGATGTCTTGCTGCATCTGGACCTGGGGGTCATCCAGAAATGAAGGTTAGGAAGAAATGGAAAATGAATCACTAGTAACCAGTTACATTTTTTTTATTAAGTAATGCAGACAGTTATTAATAAGTTTTCAATAACCAGTTGCATATGTTCAGTTACTCTACTGACAAAAAAAAAGCTATGTAGTGGATTTGTACTTGTAATGACTCACCATTCTACTTACTAATGCACACAGTAAATTATCATATTTTTCATTAATAAATTACATGTAAACAGGTACTTTCTTGACAAGTGGCAGCAGGTGATGCACCTAGGAGCACTTGAATTTGGTATGACCTACACAGTCAGGACACACATCGGCATGCTATGCAGTAGCTTCAAGGAAGCCTTTGTTCAGACAGCTAAACCCAAGTGCTCAGTGTATTTGTTTCCTTATGTTAATGCTACACCAGATGTCGGCTGATGATTAGAGATGGCACTGCTATCTATAGCTTCATAGCAATGGCCACATTTGGTTCTAGGAAAAAAAGCAGAGACTATTGTTTCTGCTTTTCATTGGACCTGCTGGAAGCAACTTCCTCAAGCCTCAGTAACTGTAAGGAGCTGCACTCCATAGATGACGCAGGCACGAGTATTGTGCTGCTGAGTAACCACAATCTTGTGTGCAATGCTTTCATACATCACTGTGCTGTCATTGCCTCCGGCGCATGCACTGAGCGTGTTCTCTGCATTGATGCTGGTGTCTTGGGTGTCTTGCATTGGCATAGCCAGAAGGAATGGAGGGAGGGAGGGTTGGGAGTTCTTGCACTAATGTATGTGATGTAATTAAGGACCACAATTGCATTGGCATTATCATGCCATTAAAATTTCAGAATATGGTAAATTTTTCACTGTTCTCATGTTCAGAAAACTGTAGCAGGAAGGTGTACTATAGCTTCCAGAAGTTTAATGCAGTATAGAATCTGTAAAAAGGCTAAGATTAGGCAAAACCTGGGTATGCAGTCCATTGTGTACAGCTCAGCCTCAACCTGTATGTGTATGCATGTATTAAGTGATCCCACTTGCATCTGTAAAAGCTGCGGTCAACTCAAAATTCTGGTTGATACATTCAAAGGTAAACATGTGTTGGTCAGGTTGCTAGGTTTTAAATGATTTTAGAAGTTGATACTCAGATGAATATTAAAGGGGCCCTGCAACACTTTTCCAAGTAGCCATAGAATGGCTTCGCTAAATGAACTTATTGCCTCACGAGTCGAATGCCGCAAAAATTCTTAGAATCCGTCCAGTATGAGCAGAATTATAAAGATTTGTCGCACGGTGTAATTGCTTTCTCTCTTCTCTTGCCCCGACGAAAGCGCTGGAAGCTAAGCAGGGGGGGGGGGATGGCACGAGGGAAGAAGGTACTTCACATGCACCTCCTGACCTTGAGCACGTTTTAGCTTTTGTTTTCTTCGAACACATGCTGTATTTGCGATTGGGGGCGGTCGAGTGGCGGCCTCTCGCGGCGGCCGCAGTAACTACCGAGTGTGCCATATTCAAATCAGCCAATGGCGTGGAAACTGCCTGTGACACTGTAAGCATCATTTTTTGTCGAGAGAAGAGGAAACGCTTTTTAGCTGACTATGCGAATTTATTGTAAATTCTAGGCAGCGTGCTGTGCTATAATGTTTGGCTCGTGTGTTCTCAAGACTTGACAACCGATCAGCAGCATTTTCTGACCATGCTGAAAAAGTGTTGCAGGGCCCCTTTAAATTCATTCAACATTTTGATTCCCAATGCACAGGGACACAGCCAAGAAATGGGTGATGAGAAGCGTGTGTAATGCATGAACAGTAAGAACACTTCAACAGCCCAATGAAGTTATTGACAATGGTGCCACCATTTGTCACTCAGCCATTCTAAATGACAGAAGCAAACTAGGCACATTTTTTTGGGCACATCGCAGTGAGCGCCCACCAAAATTTCGAGTGACACACAGCTGAAAATGACGAGACACATAAAAAATGCTGCAGCTACAAATATGGGTGCCAGCAAAACATATGAAAGAAAGCTGTTGTTTGTGCTCGCACTTGGCCCTGCTTAGCTACTAACTGAGCAGCTTTTCATGGCTCTTAATTTGCGACATAAATCACGGCCAAAGCTAAGCTTATGTTAGTGTTGCACTCCAGAAAGAGAGACCTCGTCCGAATCTTGCTGTTAGTATAAAAAGCTACGAGTGGCATTCGCAATATTTTTCTTGACTAAAAGAAATTAGTACAATCATGAAGGGGTCAACAAATTTATTTTCTCAGCTTAACCTGAAAATTAATTGCCAGAACAGAACAAAGCAGTACAGTTGCTATCCACAGAGTAACCAAATTTCTGGGCCTTTCGAAATGATTTCACTTTTGCATTTTATGTTAGAGCAACAAAAAAAAAGTGATGTACCCACCTGAAAAGCATTGATGGAATCTGAAATTCTGAAGCCAAGGGTACGGCCATCAGATACAAGACGCGACTGTTCTTCCAATGCTTCACTCTCAACTAGTAAAGCACGGAGAGTTACTGAAGAAGGAACCATTGTAACGTCATTCTTAAGGCAGCTCTTCCTGCAAGAAAAAAACGAACCAGTGCAGTTACTCTTCGTTCTTTCTCCTACCATTACTGCACTATACATGGTGTGTGGTGTGGTGTGTTAAATACTATGATAAAAAGAGGTGTCTTAGTTTTCTACATTGCAAAAGACAGGAGGCACAATGATATACTGGAACGATGGGACTGGTACGTGAAAATGAAATGCGCACTAGAATATCACGGAGCTTCAGCGTCATAGTGAGAATTCGAATTCACGAATACAACACAGCCAGATGCACATTCTGCAAACTTATCCTTTGGGCTTTCTTTTTTTTTTTCAGCAAAGTTGATTTAAAGCATCAAGGTTAACTTTTCGTGGCTATAAGTCAAGACAGCATTCAACAAAGCAATGAACAAAATCTTTCCAGAAGCCTAGTGCAGTGTCAAGTAAGTAGGAATACTATTTTGATGCCACGCACAAGATTGTGGGTTCAATTTATGGCTGCCACAACCACTTTCTGAGAGGAGCAGAATTAAAAACTGCTTGCGTATTGAGTTAATAGTTCATGTGAGTATTTCATTATGAAATGGCAAACTCCACAGCCAACCAGCCGATGCATCTAAACCATTTGTACTCCTTGCAGCAGCATTTTTGTTAAGAATTGCATTGTGCAAAGCATGAGGTACATACCCATGTTTTTTCTCAAAGCACAGAATTCAATGTACATCAAGAGGCAAATATTGATCGACGAACTGACTGCTGATTTGGCAAGCTGCTTGAATGAAGCATAACTTGTTAGCGGGTGATACACCAATTTCATGAACTACCGTAGTCATGTGAAATTTAAAGAGATGAGGCAGCAAATGCTCACGGTAGCAAAGCTGCAAATTAATTACAGCTAATGTTGCTGAAATAATAGTCTTTCACTGGTAAAAAAAAGGAAAAAAATATATTTGTTCCAAAAAGAAAGTGTTTTTGACTTACCTTAGAAGTGCGATGTCTTCAAAAACACCCTGCCGCAGAAGCCCAGATGGCTCAAAAACATTCACAATAAACGTATCATACTCCTCCTGTTTCTCACTGTACAGTTCCTCCAGGCTGTCGACCACATTAACAGCAGCTTCCAACTTGTGAGCTTTCACAAAATGGTCAACAAGGTCTTTCGAGTCCAAGTTGTGCACACATGTGAGCCTCCAATTTGGTCGACGCTGCACAAGAAGCAAGCCTAGGATTGGAATGCACGAAATATCCAGTATACTTTGCGAGGAGTGCTCTTCAAGTGTCCCACTCAGTTTTTCGGAAATATGCGCCATTACATGAGCTTGCGAATTAATCGCACGAACAATGGCAGGCTCCAAGCTCAGCACTTCCTTTGGAGGGGCATTGCTTGATGACTGCAAGACGCATTGCATGGTTATGTGGCCCTGGCAGGTCACCTTGAGCTCCACTACTTCGCCACATGACACTTGTGCACTTGGACCTGCAAAAAAAAACAGTAAAAATGCAATGAACATAGTTTTGTGGATGGCTTGAAAACACAAAGATACACCTGAATGAAGATGGGAATTTAAGGGCTTGTTTCTTTGTTTGTGTCAAACAAAAAAAACAAGCCTTTAAACTGCCTTCTTTCATTCATACCGTATTTATTCGAAAATAGGTCGGGCACGAATATAGGTCGACCCCTACTTATAGCGCTCTACGAGAAATAAAAAAAAAATATTCGAAAATAGGTCGACCCATGTTTTTTTTTTTTTTTTAGAAACAGGAAAATTGAAACATAGCACACCTTTATTTACAATTAACTTAGCGCCCTTGTCGCTGCCGGGAGTGTCATGTTCGTCAGATGTGCAAGGAAAGTTGTCGGATTCTTCGCAGGCATCCTCGGCATCCGAAATGACGTCGACTTCGCTGCCATCGATTGCGTTGGAAATGCAGCACTTTTTAAAGCCAGTCACGATAATTTCCGCTGGCAAGTCTTTCCGCGCGTCCTTCACCCACGTCGCAACTTCATTGAGGGAAGCCCTTCTCGCGGCGTCCCGTCGGTGTCATTGCAGCATCCTCCTTCAAGCCACTCTTTGTAACTCTTCGCCACCCGGTCCTTAATGTAGCCGGGACGTCATACCTAGCGGTATGACGACCAGGTCTGTTGGCCTTCTGCAGGGCCTCCTTGACGCCCGGAGCCTCAGTTCTTTTTCAAGAGCGTCATGCCTGCCAGTTGCTGGGCCGCGAAAAGCACGACGCCATCCATTGCACGCGAACAGTCGGTCCCGCTGCTTCCGCCAACCCCTAATCAACTTTTACGTCGAACTCACGCTGAGCGGCACAATTGCTGGAATTCTCGGCAAAAAGTGTCACTTGACGCTTGAAGTCAGCTGTGTAGCTCTACCGACGTGACACCGTCCAACCGCGCATTTGCAAATGCGAACCGTCACGTCAGATCAAACAACAAACAAAGAGTGAGGCCAGAGGTTGTTTGATCTGGCCAGTGCCAGTGCGGCTGCGCGTCGGCAGGCAGCACGGCTAGGGGGCTAGGGGACTTCACGGCCTACCTAGGGAAATCACGGGTTCCAGCGCAAACATGGCGGAGCGGCGGCATTTCGCGGGGGCTTTGAAAAGGCGGTGTGCAGCTATTGCACAAATAACTTTTTTTTTCTTAGTTACTTAGTCGGAAAAGGCGAACGGGTACGGTTTTTATACCAGATTTTATGGTATATAATGTGCGTATGTAGCAGGAACTGCTTGAAGAACAGCAGGCGCGGCAGTTGAACGCCATAGGTGCGGTGCTTTTGGTCGCTTTGATCGCGAATATAGGTCGATAGCTGATTATGGGCAACATTTTTGGGAAAAAAAGGTCGACCTATATTCGAATAAATACGGTATATAGCGAGGTCTCATTCTGGCAGACTTGATGCCTTCATCAGCAGACTTGATGCATACTACTTGATGCCTTCAAGTAGTATGCAAGGGCTTATCAGTCAGCTGCCAGCAGATTGACCAATCACGTGCAACACAATGCCAGCTGGCAAAAAAAGAGAGTTCCACACTCGCTGCCATGGCTACGAGCGGCGCTGAATCAGTCTCCCAGGTTTGCGTGCACAGAAATACCCGATAAAGTGTATGGGAGGATGACCGCCACCATAGCTCAATTGGTAGAGCATCGGGTGCGTTATTCGAAGGTTGCAGGTTCAGTCCCTACCAGAGGCAAGTTGTCTTTTCGTCCACTTTACTTTCTTCACATTTCTATCATAATTACTACAATGCAATTAAAAGTACAAATAATATCCCCTATATCTTCCTTGGCTTCATTGTATGTTGGTTTTCATTAAAGACACACCTGATAAGACAAAAGTGGCATGTTAAATTTGCAACAGTGCGAAAGATTCAGATCTTTACCTTGAGCTAATTTCCTACATAACCAAGCAAGTATATAGGAAGGAATCAAGAACTTGAATCTCAAGAGTTCACCAAGCTCATGAGGTTACCAGTGAATATGGCTTGTTCCCAGCAGCTGTTTGAGTCTGGTCCCGTGTCCAGCCAAGCATCTCCTACTTTGAGCCGAAACCACAAGCAAACAGCATCTACGATGCCAGACTGAGTGCAACAGACTTCCTCTCTCCATCGAATGCCTTTGATGAAGTTTTTAATCTCCTGTAAGGAAAGTAATCATAAAAATGAAAAAAAAGTCACAGTTTCGCTGCAAGGGCGAAGCAATGAATGCGATAGCAAGAAAAGCGGCCCGTGATGGACGCGCTGCTACGCTGCAGAAACAGCAGACAGCGGAAGGGCAAGGTTCTCCCTGCGCAAATATTAGAAGAAGCGAGCGAGCTGGCCGACGACTTTTAAATGCACCCATTGTGCTCCTCGCACCATCTCGCTGGTAATGAAGAAACACTTATAAGCGCCTGCCGTCTCTGAGTCCTGCCAGCGATAAAGGGTGTGTATATAACGCTCGCCGTTAGCTACCTGAAGGATCTGTGCTTTGTGGCGTCGTGGTTAGCGCCACGCGCTGCGGAGCGACAGGTCGCTGGTTCAATTCCGCGCTTCGGAAGCATTTTTCTGAATTATTTTTCTTTGGGACTTTTATATATATATACATACTTATACATATACGGTGCATGACAGCGGCGACAGCGACGGCAAAAACCAGCCGAGACTGTTCATATGATTGCTATCGCAATAACACTGTAAAAAGCCTACCGTAAAATCCCGAGCAAGCGCACCTACCCGAGCAAGCATCCCCCTACCTTTTTCGGGAAATTTCAAATATGCGGCATCTTCTCCCCTTCCATCATTTTCGCTGTTTTATTCACCATTTATATTCACTCGACGAGGGTGAATGAAAACAGCGAATGCATGCATATCCAATAAGGCATTTCATTAGAAGCACTGGTGTGCATTCTCTATTCTTAGCGGCTCTTCCGCCGCCTTCTTGAATTCTGATCAATGACTGAGCAAGGGGCCCCCCCTCCAAACCTTGACGAATTATCCTTCACCGTAGCGCGCATGCTAGCTCGGGATTTTACTGTATATTCACCAAGCTGCCAGCCACATATGATACTCTAACTATAGTATCAACAAACAATGAAGCCAGTTGTATACACAGAATCAGCCCAAGTGGTGAAAAACCTCTGTAAGGCATTGGACAAATCGTCTTATGAACATTGTTGTCCTTCTCATTTGTGTTCCACAGGATACAATCAGTCAGTATTAAATCTTTCTGCAACACCCAACACTCGCACAACTACAAAAAAATTAACTTTATCATGGCTCGACCCACACATTGATAACTCCATGAGTCATATCAGACTTCTTGCACAACCTCCCTCAGTATAAAAAGGTTGCGCTAAGATGGATCTGCGCAGCTACTGCAGCGACATGAGCTGTAAACTGTGTCCCCTGTCCATGGGTTCTCACTAGGCTTGTGCGAATAGTAAATTTTAGGTTCATTTTAGGTTCGAAGTGAATAGTAATTTGGTCGAATAATTTTGAATCTAATTCGAATAGTATATATGACATATTATGAAGAAAAATGAGCATATTTGTCATGACCCGGCTAACTTGCACAATATTTCTTTAAAATTGAAACAAGGCATGTGCAAATGTCATTATTTTTGGTTCAAAGACAAGTGGAAGCAACTTTGAATAGTAGTAGTAGCAGGATTTGAATTTCAGCAGAATGCAAGTGATAACCTGTAAGATACGTTATGCTTTAAAATTTACTATACTTAGAGCATATAAGCTGGTATAACGAGATTTTAAACTTAAAAAATGACGAATTGATGCGAGGCTGATATGTTCATTTAACCTTGAAGTGGGGCTTCGCGGCAGTGCGGTTTTCCCCTGAAAAGGTGTATTTACAGTAAAGCAGCCGTCCACAGCAGTGAAACCACCTTTACAGGCAGTTACATGCGGTTTATATATGTCTATTCGTTCATTCCGAATACTTCGAATACTGTAATATTTGTTTCAATATTCGAATTGTTCAAATATTCGCACAAGCCTAGTTCCCAACAATGTGCAGTCTTTGGCACAACTTGTTTGTCCTTAGCAACGTGATGCTCGGGCTAGTTGGTAATCCATGATTTCTTCTTTAGCACAAGAAACTTCTGAAACAAGAGACGAAAAGGCTGTCCTGGTTGAGCCAGGTGCTCTTTGCAGAAATCTTGCCTAACTTAGAGTTTCGGTGGTTCTGTATTCTCTAACGTAAATATGACCAGATAAATCGAAATGCCAGCCTGCACAAGCCCAGTTACCCTGAAGATTTTGGGTGATATGGGCAAAACTTGATCAAAATTTCAATGCAAACCCGTTGGAACAATGGCACAACAGAGCCATAAAGTGAAGCCGTGTAGTGATGTTTATGATTTAAAGTTGAAGTGCGCCAGCCTCATTGCTGCTGGCACAAAAAAAGGTCCACTATATGCCACATGTACCGCTGAAATGCACAGTTGCAGATTTGGCTTCACTGCAACACAGCAGTCGCATATCACACGCAAGCAGCAGGTCACGAGCTCTCACCCCCCACTATGCCTATTCCATGAACTAATACAGCATCAAAGCATCCCTCCAGCATCAGCGCGTCCTGTAACATGAGTGCATGTTGTGTTGGCCTGCATTGACATTTCATATTGTACAGGGCGGCACAGCCTCATCATTCTTGCTTGTGTGCTGCCGCCTTGGTAGAGTTCAAATGCTCAAAGTTTCAGTTTTCTGTTCTAATCCGCCTTACATACAATGTGATGCTCACATAGGAAGATAGGGAAAACAAAAACATAATCATAAAAGCCATTGTGACAAAAAAGGAAGAAAGAAACAGGAGAGAAAGGAAAGGTAGGGATGTTAACCAGCCTAGAAAAAACTGGTATGCTACCCTACACTGGGGAAAGGCTATGTACTTATGTGGACCTGCAATTTCCTGTCGCTATGGCAACCTGTGCACCGACACCCCCAACAGAGTGCACGCCTGCAAGAAAACTTGGCTGATCAACCATTCCTTTGTTGGACCACTACACAGTCATAAACAGAGATGAATTGATGCACATATTGAAATGTTCAAAACTGGAATTGAGTAAAGGAAGCATCTGATCACATGGCGATAGAGAGGACGTGCTTACTGTAAGGATCAGATGAGCTAATAGTCATGGCAGATTGAAAAAAATCAAGCGCACCGTGCAAGACCATACAGTGTCGGAAATTTAATGACAGAAAAGCAAAGCCCTGTCTTGTCAAGCCTCTATGTAGAGTGATACAGGTGTGACTTTGCTGAGACCGTAGAGAATAAGTTAGTGGTCGTTACTGTACTTCATGCAGCCACGGCTTCTTGTTGTCCATGCGTAGTTTTGAGATGCAATGCATTTGCTTGTCACCATAGACAAAAATAACGGGGGATAGATAGATGTTCATGCTTGCCAGAAAAATGATTGTTGTGCTCTACTGCACACTCAATGGCTTTTAATGGCAGGTGTGTAACTTTCACACTGCTCCATGGCAGAATGGCAAAAGGCAAAGTTAAAAAAGGAGCGTGGTGGCCGCATAGCAGGATGGTTAATACGTGGTGTTGTCACTACCATCCCCCCTCACTGTGACATTAGGTTTCCATCATTACAGCGAGGGGGAGGGAGGGCAGGGTATAATACAGCCTATTGAAAAAATGTCATTTAACTACAAAATACTGTATGCAGCAAACAAGAATCTCTGATTACTTTGAGTAATCCAAACTTGGTCAACAAAACTTACTGCCTGAATCCAATGTTCTTGTGTGTTTGGTAAGTTCGAAAGCTCACTTACCGGTATTTGAAAAACTTTTTGCAGTCCCAATTACTTAAGTTACAAGGTCTTGCTGCTTGCCAAAAGTGACACGACATTCAAGCCAATTCCAATTTGATAATAATCTGTGGGTGCATCTGTAGCTACCACTGGGATAAATTGAAGACAGCAAGCTAAGTATAAACACATAACATGCATCAGCTGTTGCATACAGCAGAGGAAATTGCTGTATAAAATAGATGAGGCTAAAGAAATTTGTCATGCAAGCAACGCAAACATGCAAGTGCAGCACATACTAGCTTGCCTAGCTGTAAACGTGTCAGCAAAGTATAAAGCAGCTTCATGGCATGAAAACGGTAAAAATTTCAAACTGCAGGCCACATGCCCTTCCTTTAACACTTTCGTGACCACACCTATTCCCATCGATAGTATGTTATCGATGACTTCAAGTTCAGGTTTTGGCACTCTCTGAGCGGTTCTGGACAGCTAACGCAATACAAATGGTAACATAACATTTCTTTTATCAGTTTTGTTGGCGAGTTTCTTTTTTCCACCGCGGGGAGATTTTTAAAGCTCGTTCACAGTCGGGTAGGTGAGCGCTCGTTTCAGACTTCGCGTCGACGTTGCTCGCAGGTGCTCCACAGAAACCGCAAATTTCGACGGATTCCGATTAATCTGAGCGGCAATCTCTGGATGATGGTAGCAGCACAGACACGGAGGACGACTTCGATTCGCCAGGCGTACGGACGGCAAAAGTGCGTCAAACCTCCCCGGAACATCAGCAGCTATCCGCCGGTGTGTTTCGTCTTCTCCTCAGGTCGTTTTATCGCTGCCGCACGTCGATGTAAACGTATCCGGTGTGTACTAATAATAACAGCTCTTATCTGCAAGGTGTTAACTTCATTCGGGCGGGAGCATTTGGCGCCGGCTGCAGAAAGAGCGCAGTTCTCTCCGCGAAGACGGCGCGGAGTGGACTTTGACCCAACGCTCCGGTGTGCTATGCGGCGGCGTCTTCGTGTTGTTTTTCACCTCAGAAGTCATGAGAGAGATATGCAACCACACAGATAAGTATGCGTGGATGCATACTTTCGAAAAGCCAACATACAGTGAGAGGGACGGATCCATGGAGGGAGGTTACTGAAGAGATTTTGAGCAAGTTCGTCGCACTCCATGTGTACATGGTAATCGTTGAAGTCCCGCGCTTGCATTGGTGTTGGTATCGACGACACATATTTCCAGGCCTTCGTCGACCGTCAGCGATGCCACGGAAAAGGTTCAAGGCTTCTTGAGTGTCTCTGATCTGAAGAAGACGACCGTCGCATCTCACGAGAAGCTTCACCACGTGTCTTCTCTATTGCAGCACATGAACGATTCTTCTACGCTATTTTTTAACCCCGTCGGAACCTTTCAGTGGATGAGAAAATGGTGAAATGTGAAGGTCGGTATGGTATTCGGCAGTATATAAGGGAGAAAGAGGTCAATTGAGAGTACGATTATGGATTTTTGCAGATTTGAAACAGGCTGCACCGTTCATTTTGAACGAATACACAGGAAACTTGAAAAATACCAAACTGCAAGCTATGCTAGGAAAGTTGAACAGAAAAAAAATTTTTTTTTCTCGAAACATGTGCAGCCAGCCTTTGTTTCACCGCATCGAGAAACTGCATTGCGCGGTGGCATGATAGGCACTAGTGCCTATATTCTTGTATTTATGCAAATAATCTTTGTACTTACAGAGCTTATATTTCCACTATTATTCTACGAGGGCTTTGCGTTCAAAACGTATATTTCGATTTTTTTTAATGTTTACCCTTTGCAGAGTAGCATTGATGTTTTTATGAATCTTTTCTTTTTTGATGCATTTTTCTTTGTTTGATAATTTTTTAATTATATTCGAAATAAATCTGTTGTTTGGAATTAATACTGTTGGAAAGACCAATTCTTCCTCTATCATTTGATACCCTACACTTAGCATCAATTATTTTCTGTGGCAGGAAAAATAAATATTTTCTGGACTAGCCAAAAACAACCGATTTTTCCGCGGTCACGAAAGTGTTAAAGGAAGCTGCACTTCGAGAGAGAGTGCAAGTCATTTGCATGTGTGTTCTATGCCAGAGGCACTTCTTGGAATGTCATTGGCCACAATGTGACGCAGAGTGCTCATATGCCACGAAGAAACATCTAGAAGAAAGGAGGCTGGGCTTGTCACTGAACATGTGACATGGAAGAACAAATGAAAGGTGTGCTGCTGGCAGATACCATTCGAGGCAAAGGGGGAGAGTGTGTTAAACCTGCCCTCCTTACAGAATGGTATGGTAGCAGTCCTCCAATAGTGAACAAATCTGAAAAGTTCTTTTATTATAAAAAACTTAGTGTGTAACTGAAAGGATGTAAGAATGGGCTTGTTGATAGAGATACATGGCCAAACTTGTAGCGCACAAAAAGACACGGACGAAGATAGTGACAACAAGAAAGTGACGTCCTGTTGTCACTTTCTTTGTCCGCGTCTTTTTGTGCGCTACAAGTTTTGCCATGTAACTGAAATTTGCAGTGGTGTCTGGTGAGGGGCCCTTTAAAATTTTTTCCAAAGCCTACCACCAACATACCTTGTGATCGTTGAAATCCACCGAGAACAGACGGAAAGGTTCAGAAAGCCTCTGGAAGCCGTGCTTTATTCGGCCGAGTTTCTCAGAGTCGTATGGTTGTTCGTCATCGCATGCAGCCTTGAGTTCGACATTTTCCAACTTCAAAACACCATCTAGCACCTCTCTGCTAACCCTGGAAAACAAATGCAGAGCTAAAATTTGTTGCATTGTAGCGCTGCCACTGCTGTTATCTGCAGTAGAGTCACTGGTGACATCATCGGTACACAGATGCCAGTGGGATTTATTTATTTATTTATTTATTTATTTATGCAATACTCACAGCGCCATCAGAGGCATTACAGTGAGGGGGTGCACACATTATAAGCGGTTTCATACAACATCACATGTAAACACTAGAAAACAACCACTAGCCACAATAATAAATAAATTACATACACAGCTAGTATGTAGAGAAAGGCAAAATGGGAACTATTAAAAACACTAAGTCAACAAGGAACAAAACGTATCATTTGATATTTCATTAACTACAGCAGCAGGTAATCTATTCCACTCCCATATTGTTTTTGGGAAAAACGACATTCTGGATGTGTTTAACATAAGTTTTTAAGCTCAATGAGATGTTTCCCTGTAGTTTGAAGAAGGTCATCTATCTCGTGCATTTCTTATGTATCCCACAAAATACACAATGCAAACCGCCGTGACAACGCAAATATATTGAGTTGCACAAAGGCACCATTTACTGCTTTTGCAGTTGAACCCACTTATATCGAACCTGAAGAGGGTCACAAAAGAGTCCTATATATATATATACCTCGGTTATACAATCACGGCTCGTATGAATTTCGGGGTGATATGAATTTTTCTCAAGTCAAGGCCCATTAGCCTGCAGTGTAATGGCGTACGGTTGTTGCGAACCGATTTTCACCCAGCGACGTTTGATACGAACGTACGCTACCACGCAGGTTCGAACAAGTACTGCCCGCACTGCTTCGGAAGTACTATACTGCCCGCGATACCGCGGCAATCACATGCGGGCATGCTCGCCGCGCGCGTCGTATTCTCCGAGATTGTGTACGCGAATCTTGGAGGCCCTAATGAGCCTTCATGTGCCTTTCCGTATAAATTACAGACAGTGTCAGCGTCACGACCCCCCCCCCCTTTTATATTTTTTTCTTCAGCACGTCGACGCATGATGCTGTGCTCGAGGCAGCGCCATTGTACTGTGTTTACACGTGCCTGCCACGTCGATGCAAGCCATGTCCTCACAATCAGACATCCTATTAAAGGCGGACGAGGACAGAAAGAGAAAGGGGACAGTCTTGGTGAGGAGCTAGGGCTCGCAACGTCAACATGTACGAATGTTGGGGATGCACACACCTGCCAACTCTCCGATTACGGGAGACTCCCGAATTTTGAGCAAGCCTCCAGATTGTGTGGGCACGGCCGTAAATCTACCAAAAAACAATCCCAACGCCACCATGATCAGAAATTAATAAAAATTAATAACAACAAAGGACAGCAGTTCTAAAATTTTCTGGCCTTCATCTATCGTGTGCAAAGCCCTCCTTAAGTAACTTTCGCTGCAGTACTCTAGTGTCATGCGGAAAAGCGTACTAAGATTTGGAAGGGGCTACTAGCTGTCATGGGTCACAACACATTTGGTTCATTAATTACATGCGCTCGCTCGCGCCTTATACTACTTACGAATAAAAGTATGATTGCTGAGGTCTAAGAACTTTACTGGCAATCATTCAAGGCTGTTCACGACATCGCTGCAGCCCTGAGAAACAATAAATGAAAACGTACACCAGCTTTCTTTTGTCGCACACTAATTTTCCATGTTTTCTGGTGATACGAATTTCGAATGATACGAATACTTTTGGTTACCCCGCGATATTCGTATCACTGAGGTTTTACTGTACGTAATTCGGTATATAATATATCTTACATATGGAAAAGACATTCAAGGGGCTATTCCAACTGCTCAATATACACAATAATTTGTTATATGTGGGTCTGATATACGTGGGTTCGACTAAATCTGCATACATCGCATTTCAGGACTTTGTATAAACCTAGGAGATTCCACCCATAACATATTTCAAACACAGTAAGTGAACCTGCCGAGTCACTAGTAGATGCTGCCATGATAAACACCTAAGCACAATACAGTAGAGCCCTGTTTGCACATTCTGGAAAAATGAACCATCCAATCTTCGGTTTTGACAATTTCAGCCATGTTGATATGGGTGAATATTTCTGATGATATCAGTGGCTTAAACATCCCAAAGCCATCGTCAAAGGCCTTTACAATCAAATTTATATACAGGGTGTCCCAGCTATCACGCAGCACGATTTAAAAAAAGAGGAACGGCGTTACGCGAAGCAAACGTACAGCATATTGCTCCTAGTACAGTGGAGTAGCCACTGCTATTTTTTTTGTCAATGAGGTTTAATTAATTAGTCATAACTATATTTGTAACTCGACAGGTACTCACCTAATTGTCAAAATGTCAATGAGGCATATGTAGGCATGTTCAAAGGACATCTAACTGCGCAATATTTAACAGCGTACTAATTACGTGCTCATTTTTTCCGGCTGATAAAGAAAGCCCGCGAAATATGAAAAATAACACGTGACTACGCTCCCACCCACAAAGGAAACCAGCGCCCTCAAATAAGCTTACTGCAAACAACCGCTTTGCCTGTTGTCCGTTGCGAGAGACAGCGTTCCGCATTTTGGCAAGGGTACAGGTCGGGCGCCAACGATATGCGTGCAATTGCGCTGGGATTCATTCCGTTCGATAGTATGCCGCACTCATCCGTATCTCACGGCCGACTGTTCTCATTGATAACGCGGAAGGTGCTCTGATTACGGCCTGACTCTGTAAAACCAAGCGGTGCGTTTCTTAGGCCAGGGAGTGGCATATGGGGCGACGCGTTTTTTTTTCTTTCTGGATTTTTTTCTTGATACTGTCTACCTCATAGGGAGCCTGTTTGAGGTCGCTGGTTCCCGACGCGCGCAACGGTCTAGTCACGTGTCATTTTTCATATTTCGCGGGCTTTCTTGATGAAGCAGAAAAAATGAGCGCGCGATTAGCACGTTATTGAAAGTAGCGCAGTTAGATGCCATTTCAACATGCCTACATACGCCTCATTGAAATTTTGACAATTAGGTGAGTACTTGTCGAGTTACAAATATAATTATGACTAATTAATTAAACCTCATTAACGAAAAAAATAGCAGTGGCTACTCCAGTGTACTAGGAACAATATTCAATAGGTTTGCTTCGCGTAACGCCGTTCCTCTTTTTTTAAATCGTGCTGCGTGATAGCTGGGACACCCTGTATATCAAACTTTAAGGGTACTGCAAAACACTTTGATGTACAGTTAAAAATCAATATAATGAACTTCAGCATCATGAAATTCACCATGTAATGAAGTACTTAACATTTCATGACTTCATGTCGATAGAGCACTATCTATTTCTAACCTCAATGTGTATAACAAAGAGTGATCATCCCCGATTCCAACATACTGAAGCTTCACTGCTGCCGAAACGAAGGCTGAAGCAATAAATTGAAAATTCTGCAGTTGGCTGTGGTCAAACAGTTGAGTTAAACATGGTTCTTGCCAAACGATTATCCTGTGTGTTTCACAGCACTTGTCCTGCGTGTTTCCTTTCCGTGGCAGTCCGTTTTTTACGCTGTTTATTTCAAGTATGGTTCTTGCAGATGCATTTTTCTAATTGTGTACTGCACAAGAGAGAGCAGCTACCACAGCAAAGCAGCCCCTTTTCCAGCAATGCTTTGGGGGTAGGGGGAACAACCTCCTCACCTCTAGAGTGAGAGACTCGGAGCATACCCATGCGACATGGTGTTTTGAGCCAACAAGCTGTGGCCAGCCGGAAAAGGTGAAGAAGACAAAGACGAGGAGCCCAAGCCAGTCGGGGACCATTCGTTTGTGTCTGATATTCGTGTCTTGCTGTTCCGTTGTTCTTACCCTAGCACATGAAAAACTGGTGGAGGAGCTGGGTAATCTATGCACCGCACCCCTCCAAGTAGCAAACACTCAAGCCCCATACTGGTGGTTATGCCTATGCACCGCGCCAGCAGAAGGATCCGAGGGCAAGCCTCCGAGTTTGGACTGCTCCCAGACAACATGGCAGCTTTGAGCATCCCAACTGGCGCCAACCCAACCAGCATGGAAGGCACAATTCAAATTCAATGTACTCTGTTCAATCCACGAATGTCGAATCCCTTTCACGGACGGTTGGCTCATTCACTATGAGCTTGGTGCCGTGCACAAGTGGGACGATGCAGACAAACTAGGGCATGTCTCTTTCAGTCTCAATAATGGCGCACGTGTTTGGTACAAGAACCGTGCAGGTATTTTTATATCATGGGAAGACTTCAAGCGCCATCTTCTCGAGATTTATGCTAGCCCTGACTGTCGGGAGTGAGCTAAGCATGATCACCAGTTCCGCCTACAAATGCCGTACAAAGGCGTCACACTGTATGTGGAGGACATGACGCGTCTTTTCCAATGAGTCGACCCCACCTTGTTGGAAGAGAAGAAGGTGCATTACCTGATGCGTGGGCTGAAAGAGCAGCTGTTTGGTGGTCTTGTGCGCAGTCCACACAAGACTGTGTCAGAGTTTCTGAAGCCGTAGCCATTAAAAGCACTATTCGGCAACAAGCCCCATAACACGAACTACAAATCAGTGCTGCCTCTACTACAGACTACTTGGGAGCTTTCAGTGGCCACATGGATTCCTTCCGAGAGCTCATATATGCTCAGTAATCCACAAAGAACTCCAAAAGCTGTCAGTACCTTCACTGCATAGAATCTCTTTGTTGTCTAAGACGAAGTCCAGCATGCCCTAAGAGAACCACCTTTTATGAGAGAACCTCAACCATTGAGTGACTTCCCCCTCATGTGGTATGCTCAAGCTTTGAGGCAACCTGCCACACCTGTGATTCCACTTCACACCGTGACCCCGGTCATGCTGCAGACAGTCCAAGCTGCCACATATTACAATGACCATCGATCGGCCCCGTGGAAATCAAGCGTGTGGCCTGCACCAGCTTCCCCTTTGCTTCCACTGCGGTGAAGGTGGGCATGTCTTTCGACAGTGCACATATCGAGAGATTGGACAATGCGGATTTTCGGCGAACTCACCGTGACCTAGCTTCAGCCAGAGGCCTCCTAAAATGTTGCCCAGCAGCGCAGATCCTCATCATCTCTGCACCAACCATGTTCCCCATTATCATGGAGGTTTTCCCCTAATCGCCATACCTATTTGAGCGTGGTGTGGGGTCAGTCACCCAGCCTGCGCTGGGAGAACTAACCACAGCGACCTTTGGGGGTGCGGCCACTTGGACTGGACATTCTCAAGGACCCCCATCCACGCTTCCGCGAACCGACTATGCATCGACGATGGCACCAGCTGATTCTGGAAGGGTTTCCTTGGACATTCCTGCACTGCTCGACGGTTGCGAAGTCAGTGCTTTAGTGGACATGGGCGCGAACTACTCTATGATAAGTGAAAAACTGGCCACCCTTCTGAAGAAAGTGACGACGCCTTGGAACCGAACGCCAATCCGCACTGCTGGCGGGCATATTGTCACACCACTCAGCTTTTGCACGGCACAAATACGGATTCACGGTTGTACCTTTGTTGTCAGCTTGAACGTTCTCCATCAGTTTTCTCGAGATCTAACCATCCACATGAACTTTCTAAAGGAGCACAGTGCTATCCCTGACATTTGACAACGCCTGGTCACGTTCTCGACAAAGAGCGACACAGCAGCGAACAACACCAGCCACAATAGGGTATGCTTGTGTATCATTGATGATGCTGCCACAATACCGCTGAGCACAAGTGTCGTAGTTCAAGTGATGTGAGACGGATTAGCTCACGGCGAAGTGGTCGCGGAAAGCAATCACTCCCTCCTGCTGTCCCAAGGTGTCTGCGTCACAAGAAGCCTGGTTGACCTCCATGATGGCCACTGCGAGGTTCTTGTCACAAACTTCAGCTACGAGCACCGGCAGCTTTTCCTTGGTACTTTCATCGCCTATTCCGACCCAATCGCCAACATCACCGAGTGTTTTGCTTTCAAGGCAATCTGCACTGCTGAAGCACCTCTCCGTGGTGTCGAAATCAGTCCAATGCTTCCTGGTGAAAACAAACAACGACTGCGTGAACTGTAGCTGGAATTCCACACTTGCCTTGCATGTCTGTCGAAGATATGTCAAACATTCATTACGAAACATCATCACCTATGGCAGTGCGCACCCTATACAGCAGCAGCCTTACCGTATTTCACCAACCGAACAACACACAATTCAAATGCAGGTGAAGGAAATGCTTCGAGACGGCATAATAGTACAGCCCTCTAGCAGCCCCTGGTCATCACCAGTCATCCTTGTGAACAAGAAGGATGGCACACTTCGGTTTTGTGATTCGCTTAGGCACGCGACGTACTTTCCTCCATCAACCTCAAGAGCGGTTATTGGCAAACAGGAGTCAATGAGTGGGACCGCAAAAAACTGCTTTTGTAACTCTGGACAGCCTTTATGGATTTCGAGTGCTCCCTTTCGCCTTCTGCTATGCTTTGGCCACATTCCAACTAATGATGGATACCGTTCTCGCTGACCTCAAATGGAAAAGTCGTCTCGTCTATTTCGATGATGTAGTCTTTTCGGAAACATTTGATGAGCACCTTCGTTGCCTTCGGAGTGTTCTCGAAGCCATTCGATCGACCTCACACTCAAGCCCAAGAAGTGTCATTTCTGCTACAAAGAACTAAAGTTCCTCAGTCACATTGTGAGCGCTGCTGGAGTTCGGCCCGATCCAGGGAAGACTGCTGCCGTGGCCGCTTTTCCAGCCCCAACAGACAAGAAAAGTCTTCAATGATTTCTGAGTCTGTGGACGTATTAGTGGTGCTTCATCAAAAACTTCTATAAGATGGTGGCGCCGCTATTCCACCTCATGTGTGACCACACACACCATTTTTATGAGCTGATGAACAAGGGACTGCCTTTGCGGAACTGCAACATCGCTTGTCTGCTCCGCCTGTAGTACTGGACAATTTCGATAAGGATGCTGACACAGAGATACGCACTGATGCCAGCAACATACGTCTCGGAGCTATCTTGGCGAAGAGGCAAGATGGGGCCAGACGAGCTATAGCCTACACGAGCAGCACTCTGTCACGTGCCAAGGTCAACTATTCCACATTAGAGGAGTGCCTCGAGGTAATATGGGCTATATGACAACACTTGAATGATCATGGCAGAATGGCATAGAGAGAATAACTTTCATGGCATGAGAACAATGAAATGACAATTCTTGAACGATAACGACTGTATGACTACTGATATAGCATGACGATGGCATGCAGGAGCTCCACCTTTACAATCTGCCCCTGGCGGATGCTTTTCAGCTAAAAACAAAAATTTTAAAGCTTATTCATTAGTAAAGAGTCATGCAAAGTAACACTGTGCAACAATCACCACAATGGTAAAAAAATGGAAAGCAAGAAAGTAAGAAAATGCCTTGAAGAATAAAGGCAAAGCCATATGCTGGAAACACAAAAAGTAAGGGAGTCATAATTATGTAAGGGGCTTACTCACCTTTGCCCACTCCTTATCCATTGGCTTTCAACTAGGCAAGCAAATACCTCAGCACTTTCAGGAATTACCATAGCTTTTGGTTGGCAGCAGGCACTAAAGGGAGATATGTTAGTCAGTGAGCTTTACAATAAACAACTGATAATACTAAGGAAAGCTAAAGACGTTAAGAAGAAAAACGGCAACGGTCCTGCTGAACACTTTCTGCACTATTACAATGACAGTTGATGAGGTGCCCCACCTCGGTTCAGTGACTGTCAAACAGGACAAGACAAACAGCACAAGGTAGGTGGGTGTGTATGGACTTGTTTTCGAGATTTAGCAAAGCATACCTGCCAAGTTTGGAGAAATGGAATCCGGGAGATTTACTCAACAGGGGGGGGGATAAAATATGTCAACCGCAGGAGGGGGGGGTGTATAAAGTATGCCGACCGCGGGGGGTACTGCGATAGCAATTATATGGACATTAGGCAGTTTTAGAATAGCGTGCGCAAAGCTTTGCGTTGGCTTCTCGCGCAACTGTGCATGCGTCGTGCGCTAACCGCTTGCGGGCTCCCGTTAAGTGACGGAAATAGCGGGCCGCAAACGCTAATGCTAGCTTAGCGTGCTGTCAGCGGGATTTTGCGGTCGCCGCTGATCTGTACAGAGTCCAAACCGATAACATCGCTTACACATCGTCTGTTTCACGTGCGAGTAAAAGTGCGCTAGCGCTGGGGACGAACGCGGTTGCAGCAGATATGAAACGACCCAGCCGTCACCGTCACACGAAGGGCACATGCGATAACATCGCTCCGCCTGCGAGGCCTGTCGTCGCTTGCTTACCAGTTATTTCGTCGGGCAAGGGACTATAAGGGGCGCCGTTGAGATGGGGACGGTCACGAGCGCTGGAGAACGCGCTATCTCGACAGGCATCGCTAATGGCTACCCTTTTAAGTGTTGGGCTTTCCACTTAAAGCAGTAGTGACAAAAAATTCTGAAGGCGAGATAACTTGTGGGATAGATTTGTGTGTACAAAAACGCATCATCTACGAAATATTAACGGCTGATACAACCTATAACACATTAGGGATCAATTTTTAAATTGCGTGTTGCGCATCTGTACGCGGAACATCCGACCTTGCGTCACGACATCAAACAACAGCCACCTGCACCACGAGCTTGTGTTGGCGCCATAATTATTGCGAGCGCTCTCTCCTAGCGAAAACAGAGCGCACCTTTTTTATGTACTTATATGTACGCATCACAGGCAAGACACGGCTGCGGCGCTATAACACGTTTGCGTTGGCAGCACTGCGGCACAAAGTGCACAGCTACTTCATGCGCAATGAAACTGAGTTGAACCTTTCTACCATCGTTAAAAAAAAGAAGAATCCCATTCCTTTCGTCCTTTCTACTACGTGGCCAGACAACTTTGCTCATGTGGCCAGACAAAGCACTGGACTCATGGGGCAAAACTGGATTTCCGGGAGATTTTCCTATGACCCGTACAACCGGGAGAAACGTTCAAAATCCGGGAGCCTCCCGGGTAATCCGGGAGACTTGGCAGGTGTGGCAAAGTAACTTTGCATCTCAGTTTCATATTAAGGGAATTCTCATGTCATATGCAGCTTTATGACAAATGAATGATTAGTCCTCATCAGTTGAGAGAGAATTCATCTCTTGCAGGTGAGATTTCATGACGAACCATTTCTATCGGGCAGCAAAAACAATGCCAAGCAAACAGAATGCAATGCACCAGCATACTATCACTTTTTCTCATGTAAAAGTAACTGCACCCCTCTATTCGCTCTGCACCCAACAATTCACATTTTTGGTTGCAAAGGCCAGCTTATTAATAATTACATCAACGTGGAGCGCCTCAAGGCCTACTATGACCCACTCATAGTGACAACCTGTTAGGTCGCAGGGCAGCTCCCTTTTTGTACCCGGGGTAATTATAGCAAAGCCTTGGAACTGAGCAATGGGTTACGCTCTTCAGCGCCTTCTAGTGGGTCAGCTCCTCCTGAAAGAACGCCGCTCGCGCTGAGAGCCCGTGCTTTGACCTGACTGTCGCCATTGCATCTTGTCGCTGAGTGTCGTCAAATAAACGCCTTAAAGGGGTCATGAAGCACCCCTTGGGCTGATTGAAAAAACACATCCTGCGGAAAGCTGACACGGCTATGAACTGCTCTGCCAAATATTAGAGTCGTGCGCGCCGCGTAATGGCCACAAGCGGAGCGCGAAGTTGCCGTTTCCCCAGGCACCCTCTTTTCAAATAGAGGCCGGTTCTCACTCTCGTCGGTGGGCGGGGCGTCTGTCCGCTGTACGTAGCAAGAGACATAGCATGCTTATTGGCCGATAGCCGACGTAAATCGAGAGCGGCGTTCGGATCAGATGCGCTTCTTGCCGCGGGGTGCCGCCACTTGCCGGCGCCGCACTCCTCAGTACACGGTAGCCGCACTCGCGCAAGCGAATCACAGCGGGAGAGCGATCGCGTTTCATGACGCGCGCTGGCGTAACTTCTTTCCCCCATGCCATCCCTCCCTGTCTAGCTTCCAGTGCGCTCGCCGGCACGAGAAAAGAGAGAAAGCGCTGGGAGCGTGCGCCAAACCCCCGTAACTCCGCTGATTCTTGACGGATTCGAGAAATTTTTGCGGCAATCGATTCGGGAGGCAGTACACTCCGATACTGAGGCCATTAGATCATTACTTGGAAAAGTGGTTCATGACCCCTTTAACAAATTGGTGGTGCAGGGTGGAGGTGCAACGTCACTGTCATGCCTTATGTACAAATAACCAACAGAAATGGCAAGGAAAAAACAGTCGAGTGAAGAAATATTAAGAGAAATGAGTCTACGTGTAAACATTGGAGCCAATAAAATGAAACGCACCACTGTGCTATCAATTTCTGTTGCATAAAAGTTAACTCACTTCAAAATTCACGGGGCGGTAAGTACACCGCTGTGTTTTCCAGTTGCAAAGGCCAGCAAACCAACGATCACAATTTCAGTTCGATGCCTATGCGTATAAGCATTGAAAATGCATGAAGATGTAGTGGTGATCCCTGAAAAATATGCGAGCATGACCTACCGCCAACAATCCTATCGCGACATTAATGCTCAACTACTGCTCGGCAGCACAAGCGATGTAGTATGCATATTGTAATGAGTACTACACACTTTTAACAAATCTACTGGAAATTACATATGCATACATGATGTTAGTTTACTATAGCTATAATATTTAACGAGGATTCTGTCAACTCCACCGACTGCTCTGGTCGAGGTCTCACGAGCCATATAAGCGTACAGCAACCTCGCAACTATGGCTTTATATTTAATGTGCTGCCACTGAGTGCCACCTCCTTGTGCTGGACTATTTCAAGTGCATGCCACGTCAGAAGAAAAAGCGCCATTGCTGTCAGCACGCTGGACAAACAAAATAAGTGTCACACCAGAGAGACACGGCCTGAAGAACTCACACGGCACAGATATTTCTAGGACAAATGCTTGCACTTGTACAACATAACACATGTCCCGGCTTGGTGTGACCGTAGTAAGCAATGGACTGCACACAAATCACTTGGGACAATCAGGGCCATGCTGAAGCAGCTACCATGTTTCAACTGCAACCATTGTTCCCTGAGTAACAGATCAATGTACGAATGCACACACACGCATCACAGAAAGCCGGACAACTCATCTGTTCTGCTACCATGTTGGCTGTCATAGTACCTTCAACCTCTTCAGTTTTATTATGGTGCGCATTCGCAAAGAACTGAGAGAGATGGAATTATTTGTCCACTTTAAGTTCCATATCGTCTCTCGTGCACTCCTCGGCTCTCCTTTCCTCGGGTGCGGGTTCGATTCCCGGTCATCGCAGCCGCATTTCGATGGGAGCGAAAAGCAAAGAACACCTCTGTGCTTAGATTCAGGTGCATGAGTCAATGACATACATGAACGTCCTCGGCAAACACCTTCAAAATGGTCAATGACGTACATGTACATCATCGCTTGCATGTTTGATGCCTTTTTCAATCATTTCTCTTGCTTGGCATGTGCTGCCACATTATGGACATGGAATCTTTTTCTAGCACCGAGGTCTCTCCATTTTTATTTTTTTATGCTTTACTACAGCGGTGTGCCATGTATTGCGGGCACATCCGATATCATGCGGCTCTGTAGTGGCTATTTTCAATTTCGTCCTTTGGTTGGTTCCCGCTTCTAGCGCCCACAAAACTGATGGCTGTCTGGTATAGAATCTCTCAAAAGGGTGACCACTTCGTTACTCTCTTGTTTATTGCTACTCGGGGCGTGATGACCCCTGTTTCCCTGCAACCGCTAACTTATACAAGCGATGCCACTGTGGTTCACAAAAACCGCTTCTGTCTCGTTGGCAAAAAGACAAAAAATTATTATAGGTTTCTGCTTGTTTTTGCTTTCTGGACGTGCATGCAACCACACAGTTTTCTTCAGTGCACTCACCCGCGCAGTTCGCTTGCACTATGGATGTAAGCGCCGGTTGCTCTGCTGTGAGTCGAGGCCGAATCAAAATCCGATTCATTGGATGGCAGCCCGTCATATGAGAGGTTACTTACGAGTTAAGACTCAGATGTTGATGAACGAGTGGCATCTCAAAAGTGTGCGCGGTGAGATGATGTTGATTGAACCAAAGGTGACTTTTCTGCCTCCGTACATATTTCCACTTGATGCCAATTTGTGCACTTATATTTGCATGTATGTGAACCATGTCTATTGCTATGCTTCATTTTGTAACAGTCAAATAAGCTTCTTTTAGAATTTATCTCACTGTTACTCATGATTAAACTATGCGTTACGTAACAACACAAACGAATTTTTTTGTCACTTTATGGTCATCCTAAAAAAGATTACGACAATTTTTTTCTTAAATAGATTCACACGAAGAATTTAAATCAGCGATAAAAAAACGACCCTGGGGGGTCGCGTATGGCGAAAAAATTCGACCCTCAAAGGGTTAAAGAACCCCAGGTAGTCGAAATTATTCTGGAGTCCCCCACTATGGCGTGCCTCCTAATGATATAGTCGTTACGGCAAGTAAGACCCCAGCAATTATATTATACTCTGTTCTCCTCTTCTTCGGCTGCTGCATTTCCGTATGCGTACTAATGAGATGCAGGATTATTCTAGAAACCTGTGAGGTTTCCTGTTACTCATGAAACATGGGATATATCAAGGCTCCACTGTATACCACATAAACAAAGTGTATACAGTTGCAGTGCCTGCAACTAGCACTTAAGTCCACAGATGCACAGCTGCATTACTTCGCACTTCGTTATCTTATCTGCGACAGTTCGCTTTGTTCCGCAGATAAGGCAGTAACTAAGGAGGCCTAACTTACGATCGTTCCTCGTTCAAGAGATGCTCCCAGGCATGGTCCAGGCTCTTCAGAACATGCTCTCCAAACAAGCCAGCATCGAATGTTTCAGTAACCAAAAGTGTGACACTGATAGGGAAAAAAATTACATCAGTTAATTAAAATCGATGTAAGAAGCCCAGATATCCTTAGGTTATTTTGTGTACTAATGAATGCCTTGAAACTTGCCCCACGGCAGCTATAGCAAAGACCAACTAGAAGCAGTTATAGTAAAATACGTGACAGATGCTTCAAACAAGACAGACATTCAAAGGAACGGGGAGGCTCGCAGTCATGAAAATTCATTGAACAAGAAATCACACGTTGAAGTCAACATTTAGACATTGGAATGTGTCATTGTCAGAGCAAAGGCAAGTTTCTTTGATGAAACATTGACTCCAGTGACAGCCCTTGATGACTACTTTCTGTCATGACAAATGAAAGAAGGAAATTTAAGGGGAGACGTGGGTCTTGAAATCTTTTTTTTTATTATTTGGGCTAACTGAATGAAGTTCAATACACTTATTCAGTTTTTTCTGCAGATTCCAAATCTTCAAGTAGATGTTTATTATCTGCATTAGAAGAAAAGATATGCAATATCTGAGAGCATATTTCTTACGGTACTTTTGGGCAACTTTGCCTCGTCACACAGAAAAACAAAAATGTGGCAAGGTTGCCAGAGAGCTCGTCTAGCCGATGATGCTAACTTGATTGTTTTCATCGAACTTCGAATGCAAAATAAATGGATGCAAATATGAGCGAAAAATTTTTGCTTCATACACTTTACGATTATCGAGAATTATCATTTGGTAAACAACACTATAAGAAAATAAATAGCATCATCGGCTAGACCAGCTTTCTGGCAATCTTGGCGCACGCTTTGCTTTTTTGTTTGACGAAAAGAAGTTGCCAAAAATCCCCGTAAGAATTGTGCTACAAAACATTGTAGAACTAGCATGTCTTTTGTTCTAATGCAGCTATTAAAAATCTACTCAGAGATTTGGAATCTGCAGAAATTACTGAATAAGTGCATTAAATTTCATTCCGTTCGCCCAACTATTAAGAACACACTTTTCAAGACCCACGTTTAAGGGCCCATTTATTTTTTTGACACAACCTTAACGCAGGAGAACTTGCGTTTGGCCTAGTTGGTGCTTACTGTTTGGCATTTTGACCGCACAAAAAAAAGACGGATAGAGGGAGGTAAACCGGCCGTGTCGTCGTACCTCCCTCTGTGCTTGTTTATCTTTTATTTATTTTTTGCGGTCAAAATGTCAAACCTTAGTGCAGGTTCCAGGTTCGGTCCCTGCTGGTAGCAAGTTGTCTTTTCGTCAAGTTTACCTTCTTCACATTTATATCATAATTACTACAATACAGTTAAAAAGAGTACAAATAACATCCCCTATACCTTACTTGGCTTGACAACGGTATGATAACAGTATGGTTGATACTGTGACAATGGCAGTATGACAAAGACGGCATGATTACAATAGCTGTGCTGCAATGATGACAACATGACAAATATATAATGATCATGGCAAAGTTAAAAATACAGCAGTGGAATACACTGTCACAACAACGGTATGATAACGGCAGCACGAAGACAGCTGATTGTTTATGCAGGATAAACGAAGCAAGTGTGTTAAAAGTAGCCGTAATGTACAGCAACAATACCTCAGTAGCGGCTTGTAAGTTCATATTGCAGTAAAACTAAGGTCCCAGTACTGCAAGCAACATTTGCATACAACACACCAGTGCAGGAAGAAATGAAAGTAGCTACATGTCAGCTAATGTATGGCAGATGACCCACAGCCATGCAGTTCTAGAGTAGTGATGCAGTCAACCTGAAAAGCTTCAACTTCACTGGCCTGCAAAACTGGCCTGCAACACACAGGCTTACTGAGTATAGATATGCAACACGACGACACATATCCAGTACAACCACTGTAGGATTGAAAAATGTCAACAGTAGAGAGCAAACTAGTACTCGCACTTGACATTGTCATGTGGTCACAACGTTTATAAAGGCAGCAGTTGGTGTGTTCAAGGCGAAACTCTTTATTTGGGTGAACATGAAACGAGAGGGTCAAAGTACAAGCAATTCAACCTGTACACTGATAACGGTGAGAACAGCGTCGGCCGTCGAGTGATCTGCCAAGCGGTAAAGCATGTCGGCATTTATGCATGTGCCATCGAAGATTCCAGCCTTATTGCTGGTGGCCGCGTAAGTCCAGAATAAGCTCTAATGTTCGTGTTGCACAAGTAATCTTATCACAAGGTTCTAAAATAATCTGGAAGGTTCCCAGTCATTTGGGCGCGGTTTGTGCAAGGCAGTAGTTACACGTGTAATGGGCCCGTGACACAAAAAAATAGAAAGAAAAGAGCACGTGCGGCATTGTCCCCTCTGAAAAAGCATCATCCCAATGCTTAAAACGGAACATGGAAGGAAAAAAAATGTGCATACAGAAACAAGGAACAATAATAAAGAAAGGAAAAAAGGTAGAGTCCTCAGGTTCACTAACGCATATGAAACGACTTAAAGCACACAACATGGATGACTTCAGGTTGTGTGCGGCGTTGCTGAGAGCTCATAATGCCGTCCGGGATGACCTCGTAGTCCAGAGTGCTGAGACATCGAAGCACTTTGTATGGCCCGAAGTATCGCCGATGGAGTTTTTCACTGAGCCCACGTCGGCATATCGGTGTCCAGAACCAAACAAGGTTTCTGGGTTGGTATTCCATGTTGCATCGTCAAAGATCGTAGTGACGGATGTTGACCCTCTCCTGCTGCTGGTTCTTGATACGCAGGCGGGCGAGCTGTCATGCTTCTTCGGCACGCTGGAAGTAGGTAGCAACTTTGAGATTTTCTTCATTGGTGGTGTTCGGCAGCAAGGCGTCAAGCATCGTTGCCGGGTTACTTTTGTAGGCCAACTTGTATGGCGCTATCTGTGTCGTTCCTTGTACAGCCGTGTTGTATGCAAAAGTCATGTACAGAAAGATGACATCCCGTTGTCTTGTGGTCGACGTTGACGTACATGGCCAGCATGTAGGCGGTGTTCTTATTTAGATGCTCGGTGAGGCCATTCATTTGTGAGTGGTAGGCGGTGGTCCAACGGTGGCTTGTCTGGCTGTATCTCAGAATTGCCTGAGTTAGGTCCGCAGTAAAGTCCATACTACTGTTAGTGATGAGGACCTCTGGGATGCCATGACGCAGGACATTGTTCTCAATGAAGAACTTGGCTACCTCGGCGGCACTACCTTTGGGCACTGCCCTTGCTTCAGCATAGCGGGTGAGGTAGTCGGCAACTACGCCAATCCATTTGTTTCCGGAAGTCGATGTCGGAAACGGGCCCAGTAAGTCCATTACAATTTGCTGGAATGGTCGGCGAGGTGGCTCGATGGGTCCGGCTGGTCTAGTCGGCAGGGCCTTCTGTCGCTGACAGTCTTGGCAAGTTCTTATGTAATGGGGGACGTTGGGAGTGAGGCGAGGCCAGTAGTAGTTTTCTTGTATCGTCGCGAGTGTGCGGGAAAATCCAAGGTATCCAGCCGTCGAGTTGTCATGTAAAGCTTCCAGGTAGTTGGCTCAACGTGGCGAGAAATTCTCCTTTAGGAGAACGTCGTTTCGCAAGAAAAATGACACCAGTCCTCGCTTGAATAGCTTTGGAACAACGTTGGTCTTGCCTTCCAGGTATTCCACAAGGCCCCTGAGCTCCGGGTCCAATCGGTGTCATTCAGCGAAGTCGTCGGCACTTATGGTTCCCAAGAAGCAGTCATCATCCTGGTTGTCCTAAGGAGGCGGGTCGACGGGGGCGCGAGAAAGGCAGCCGGCATCTGAGTGCTTTCGTCCAGATTTGTAAGCAATGTTGAGGCAACCAGAAGGGTCCTTCAAGTTAGCTAGCCAACACAAGGCGTGGTGGTTACCCACAACTTTGAAGGGCCTGCCATAGAAGTGGGAACAAAACTTTTATGTAGCGCAGATGATGGCAAGACACTCTTTTTCTGTTGTAGAATAGTTGGCTTCCGCTTTGGAAGGCGACCGCTACCATAACTGATAACCCTTTCTAGACTGTCAGTCCTCTGCACAAGAATGGCACTGTGTCCTACGCTGCTTGTGTTGGTGTGGATTTCCGTATTGGAGTATTCGTTTAAATTGCGCAAGTATCAGAGGCGCCTGCAGGCGTCATATCAGTCCTTGAAATGCTTCGACTTGCACCGTTTCCCGCTTGAATTCCATATCCGTCTTTGTGAGTGATCTGCGTTAGTGGCTCGGCGATCCGTGAAAAGGCTTGACGAAGCATCTGTAGCAGGTGCACAAGCCGAGAAATCTGTGTACGACCTTCTTGTCGGTGGGTGGCAAGAAGGCAGTGATGGCAGCTGTTCTCTGTCGGTCTGGGCGAACTCCAGACTTGCTAATCATGTGACCCAAAAACAAGAGCTCCTCATAAGCGAAGTGGCACTTTTCTGGCTTCAGGGTGAGTCTGGAGGTCTTGATTGCTTGAAGTACAGCTTCAAGGCGGTGGAGGTGTTCGTCGAAGTTTGAGGCAAACACAACGACATTGTCCAAGTACACAAGGTAAGTCTGCCACTTCGGGCCAGCCAATACTGAATCCATAAGGCGTTGGAAAGTCGCAGGTGCCGAGCAAAGCCCATAGGGCATGACCCTGAACTTGAACAAGCCATATGGTGTTATAAAGGCTGTCTTTTTTTGGTCTCTCGTCGCCTTCAATTTGTGAATAGCCAGTCTTGAGATCCATCAACAAAAAGTACTTCGCGTTGTGTAGTCGATCCAGGGCATTGTCTATCTGTGGGAGAGGATAGATGTCCTTCTTCGTAATTTTGTTCAGGCAACGATAATCTGGGTCCCATCGTTCTTCACTAGCACCATGAGGGACGCCCACGGACTCTTGGACAGCTGGACGATGTCATCGCATAGCATTTCATCGACTTGTTTTGTTACGGCCTCACATTCTCGCGCCGAAACGCGATACGGGCTCCGACGGATTGGTCAGGCACTTTCTTCTGTTATGATGCGATGTTTTGTGACTGGGGTCTGTCGGACTTTTGATGACAAGAAGCAGTCCTTGAATTGTAGGAGCAGGGCTTTGAGCTGGTCTTGCTTGTGCTTCGGAAGGCTCAAATTGACGTCGAAATCTGGTTGGGGACCTTTATTCGTTGAAGCAGGTTCGGTAGCATCGAAGAGGGCGAAAGCATTGCTGGCGTCCACGAATTCATTCGTGTACGCGATCATCATACCAATGTTGAGGTGCCTGTATTCGTGACCGATATTTCTCAGCATTAGCTTCACTTTGCCATCATGCAGCTCGGCTATGCCTATTACGACGCAAATCTGACAGGTCAGAAGCAGGTGCTGATCGCCCTCGATGATGCCTTCTGAGTCTGTGGGTTCTTTGGTACTGAAGGAAATGATGACGCTGGAGAGGGGCGGAACGGTGACCTGTTCTTCTATCACATTTAAAGAATGGTGACCAATTTTCCTATCTGGCGGCATGGAATTGTCTGCAGAAAGCGTTATCGACTGGGATCTAAAGTCAATGACTGCGCCGTACTGACTTAGGAAATCCATGCCTAAATGACGGCCCTCGAACAATGCTGTATGACCACAAAGCTCACCGAATAAGTCTGGCCATCAATCGTGATTCTCACTGTGCAGATTCCAGTCGCGTTAGGTAGCCCCCAGCTGTCCGGATTTCGGGTCCTTCCCTAGCAGTCTTTACTTTTTTCAGCTTGGCAGCAAATGGGCCAATGGCAACAGAGTAGTCCACCCCAATGTCGACCACAGCGGTGAAGTGGCCATCAATAAGCACGTCAAGGTAGGTGGTTCATCGCCTTGCGTTATGGTTAGGTCGTGGGGTTGGATCACAGCTGCGTTGACTTGCTCCGATGCTGCTGCGTCGTGTTGTCTCGTCTTGTTCAGGCAAAGTTCCCTCATGAAGGATAGGCCTGCTAGGCGCCGAGCTGATGTCTGATGATTCCCGAGTCATCAGCGGTGGAGGATCTTCAGCATTTCGTCGTACAGCAACCGCACCTGCATCGGTTGCTGCCCTTAGTTTTCCGGATAAGGACTGGTTGATTGGCCCCGGGTGGGGCCGATGTACTGCCGGTGTTGCGGCGTGATGTTGCGGCCGGGCAACGGAGAATGGGATGGCCATCATCGTTGCCACTGTGCTCCGGCGATGGGCGATGTCATGAGGTCATTCACCAGGCTGTGGACACGGTGCATTCACCGCGAAACCATGCAGTCCCATTTCACAGTACTGGCAGTGACGATACGTGTGGCCGGCTTCTCCGCAGTGGTAGCAGAGTGGGAGGTGGTAGGGGGTACGCCAAACGTCAGTCTTTCTGGGAGCGTAGCATTGGTCGACAGGAGGGCGGGATGGCATCGGTGGTGACAGTGATGTCTTGTGACGGGACTGCAGCGGTGCGGTGTCTTGACGTGGGCGCGGAGGGGGAGCGTGAGGACAGTGTGCTGCGGCATAGCTCATAGTTTCGAGATGAGGCTGCAGTGCTTTGGGAATTCCCCGCAATTGCCGTGCTTCCTCACGAACGATGTCGGTGATTGAATACACGTGAGGTTGCGATCTTGGGAACATCTGCTGCAGCTCCTCATGCACAACCGCTCTGATTTTCTCATGCAGGTCGTTGGTTCCCAGCACTTGAATATCCCTGTAGCTCATCATGGGCATGCAGCCGTTGTATTGACTGGTGTGGATTTCTAGCACCTTTTCGATTGTTGTGGCCTCCAAAACGAATTCCGAGACCGTCTTGGGCGCAAGGTCTTCCTTCACTCCCTGTATCAGGAAACGAGCCTTTTTTTTTCTTCGGATATGGCGAGGTTGGCATAGCGGAATAGGCGAGTCATTTCTTTGGTGTATATCTTGATTTTCTTGTTGGGGAGCTGTACACATGTCTCCAGAAGGGTTTCAGCCCTTTCTTTCTGTATGACGCTTGTAACGGTGTTTAGGAATCCGGTGAAGAAGGGGTCCCATGATGTTAGCGGCTCTCGATTATTGAACCAGGTCCTTGCGCCATTTTCAAGGGCGGAATAAATGTGGCGAAGCTTTTCGTCACAGTCCCAGTTGATCGTGGCGACCCAGTTGTATGCCTCCAGCCAGCTTTCTCGAGCCTGACATGGTGATTAGGGGAAAGTCGGCGGCTGCCTGGGTTAATGCATGACGAATGTTGCAGGTGATACAGCGGCCATCATTGTGGCTGTTGTCTTTGTCGTTGTGGTCCTGGTCTTGTTGGGTAGGCGTCCATATTCTGGTGGAAGACCTTGCTGCCTGCAGCTAGCTCGCTGGTCGGGGTTTGCGTCGATGTCCTCTTGACGTTATGGGCTAGGCTCATGGCAGGAGAGGGGCACTTGGTAAATGGACTGAGAGGCACCTCCACCAGATGTCATATGGTTGTGACGTTTACAAAGGCAGCAGTCAGTGTGTTCAAGGCGAAACTCTTTATTTGGGCGAACTTTTGCTCGGAAAATGAAAGGGCCAGAGCACGAGCAAATCAAGTTGTACACTGATAGCAGCGAGAACAGCGTCGGCCGTCGAGTGATCTGCCAAGCGGTAAAGCGTGTCGGCACTTATGCATGTGCCATCGAAATTTTCAGCAGTATCGCTGGTGACCACGTAAGTTCCAGAATAAACTCCAATATTCGTGTTGTGCGCATAATCTTAGCGAAAGGTTCTAAAATAATCTAGAAGGTTCCCAGTCATTTGGGTGCGGTTTGCGCAAGGCAGTAGTTATATGTGTAATGGACCGGTAACATAAAAAACAGAAAGAAAGGAGTGCATGTGACAATAGCTATGCAACACAAAAACAGTCTGTTCACACTGTTACAGTTTTGTGCATGGCTACCATATTTAGTCCGCATTACGAAAAGTGGTAAAAAAATTCCATTGTCCCACCGAACACAATCGTACACCCATGAAATAATAATGCATGAACTGCAGTAGTGGTTCTCTTTCATTTTCGTAGATTGGATTCCTTAGTTTGCAAGCATTACAGGTTTTGTGTTTTATAATACAGTTGAAACTCGATTTAACGAAGTCATGACCACGCTTGAATTATTTCGTTCTTACAAGAAATATGTTTTTCGGTTCCTCGAAATGTAAAATTGTAACATAGCGACATCCGAAACCTAAGGCGGCATTGTACTTGTCGCTAACCCATGCCCGCACATGTGAGAAGTCCTTGAGGGTGGCTTGGACATGGGAGGGTCCATGTCTGTTAAACAATGCAGGGCAAGTAGACAGTCATGTGAAGCTATGACAGGCTGCCAATATACAAAGATGAGGAGACCAAATGCAGTGATTGTGCGAGTAAGCCGAGGAAGAAAGTTGCGAGGAGACAATCAGTGCCATCTGTCACATAAACTATGAAATAAAGATAGCCATGACTGCATTCCTGCGAGAGGATTTAAGGGACAATAAACCACCATTGCCCTTAGCACCATGTGGTACATGAGAGCACTACCAACCGTTGAGTCTGTTGTTCCCTGCATAGGCGCGCTGTGTGGCCTCGTCAAAATAAATTTAAGGTCATGACTATGGCAGCTAGATGTTTTAACACGATAGCACACACCTGAAGAAAAGTCCCTCAGGTCAAAATCAGGAAGAAATCGCCACTTCTTTTTCTTCATTTATTTCTGGATAAACTTCTTTAAATTGAGTTTGGTGCCTATTTAGTTTCGTTAGTTTGAATTGATGACAACATTGAACCCTATAGGTACCTGTCGGGGAATAGAAATTTCTTTCTTAGATTGGGAATTTCGTGAAATCGGGTTTCGCTAGATTTAGTTTTAACTGTAATATTACATATAGAGCCAGGACAACAACTTCTGGTATGACATTAAAGGAATGAGCTCATAGGACATATACTTCAAGGCAAGAAGCAAGGACTTAAGGGCAGTCGCAAACTAAAAATGGGGAGCCAATGGATGCCGTAGACTAGTTGGCTTCTGTGAGAGCCAAACTTGTGCCTTGCCACCGCACTTGGATATCATGTGCATGCAGTTGATATTCAAGCCCTCCATTATGATAGAAAAGAAGGAACATTGAGTAGTTGGCTGTTGGCCAGTTTCAAATGCTACAAAATTTCATGGCAACTAAGTTACGTAATGCAATAGTACAAGCACGTTCCACTGACTATGAGTGTGGTAATAAACGTCTGTAACAGATTTTGAACATCTTGAAAACAGTGCAAAATACGACACGGAGAAGAGGAGATTAGAGGACACACCACAGTGCCGATGACGAATGGCCTTCAACCTCCTCTTGTCCATGCCATATCTTGCGCTGTTTTCAAGTTGTTCAGGTACTATTACCAACTAGCCCAGCTGTCAATTCATCTGCAACAGAACTTACCGCTCATCAAGGTCACCAGGAATGGTAAGATCGGTGGAGTGCTTATTAATTATGCGGGATTTGGTGCCAAAGTCATTCTCATCAAATACAGTGCGTGCCACTTCGCACGAAGTTGGGGACACCTCGCATGAGTACACCTTTTCCGCACCTGCAGAGAGGGCAAATAGGCTGCAAGAAACGGTGGTGTGAAACACTCGGAGACAGAACACTCGGCTAAAAGAGTAAGAAAGGAAGCCAGTTACTCAAAGCTTCCTTCTTTGATTATTCTAACTTGATCCATCCTAACAACCACTATTTCATAAGTACACGTTCAAGCTTGAGAGGATTTCAAAGACTCTTAGCTACTGGAAAACTTTTGTTATATTCAGCTCTCACAGTAACCACTAATCCACCCCAATCCCTGATGTGACTGCCACACACTTGTTGGGGACTTGCACAGGCCTACAATTAAGTCGTTTTCACCACCTCCGTGCAATGGGTCTCAGGCCTGGCCGACCACCCAACCTCGGCCGCTGGATCAGTGGACCTTACCACCATTCACTATTACACTTTATACACGAAGCAAATTTGCATGTGTATTTTTGATACCACCAATTACTATGCCTAAGGGCAGGCTTTCTAAATAAACAAAGGAACTATAAGCATGGCGGAATAAATAGCGTAAACAAAACTGCTGTTCAAGTGGAACACCACCCTCATAGTTGGTTAGCTTTACATTCATGCCGTGCTGGAAAAACATTTGATTAAATGTGCCGTTGCTCTTGCTAATTCAGGTAAACAGAACCATGTGCATCACCGGAAACAAAGTGAAACGAGCCACTTCAGCCACATCACAATATGCATCAGCATTATTGCAGTACTCAATGGTTCTCCATGTTTTCTTTTTTTTGTTGGCTGTGGTTGATCCTTCATTGTTGGTACTCCAATCATGCTCAAGGTTGGCTGTAGGCACCACGCATTGGCATGAATTAAAGAAGTACTGACAAGAACTTTAGAAATTCTCGTTTTGCTGCTCTGAATAAAAGTACTGGTGACGAGAACACTAAAAAGAGTACTGTGGTGCCTTGGAATGCATTGAATATATCTTTAATACTGCTACCTCGAAAAACCACTTTCGCTTTCGATATCAAGGGGGCGATATCACAGTGACATATAAACCCAGTGTGACGCAAGCCTAAGTAACGTGGGGACAGCAGCTCTTGACATTCTAGCAGCAATCTGTAAGTTCTACGTCTTTCATGTAAACAATGAGGAATGAATTGCCGTCCAGCGGCTCCGACAGCAATTTTGGCTGTGTTCGGGACGCAGAGTTCGCAAACCCAGTGAACTGTGTCGACCTGTCATGATAATGTTCGTGGCGGTGGAGCCGGCTTGCAGATGTTGGGCGACGAAAACTTTAAAATCAAACTAAAATATTTTACACGTGTTTCCTGGCTCCAGTGTGCAGAGAGCTTTAACACTGTATGCCAAGGAAACGAAAAATGGCCCTTTTACGATGCCTCAAAATCGTGCCAGTACTCCTTTAAGATACCGCGTAGTTTCACCGACACTGGCCAATAGTGGTACAAAGCAAGACAGCATTAGAAACTCACAAACACCCTTGAAGGTTTATTGCTTATTGCATGCAGTTTGTTGCTATCAGTGATATATGAGCCGGTCTCTAACTGGCCTCTTCTTTTTTATGCAAGTTTTTCCTGTTATGCAATACAATCTATTTCTTCTTTGCAATAAAGCAATCTCTTGAGGTTCCGTGAGAGTCCACTGTATTAATATTTGTTGTTACCGGCCAGCCATAATACTGAGAGTTCCTGAGAGTGGTAGCTCGACGTCTGCTGAGTGTATAGCTTGTTTTACAAAGACTGCTGGGCAGGCCATCTAATGCGCTCTCACAAAAGTGGTGTTTATCACAAACATTAAAGGGAAATGACATTTTTTCAAAGTGAAAGATCAATGTATGAGAACCTCTAAAACGTCCTTTATGCACAGAAGCGCTTTAGTAATAGAGAATTTAAGGTAAGAGCAGGACACGATTTGCATCACCAGTAGGACATTCTGAAACAAGAGCCCAATGACGTAGATTGTCCTAGGTACAATTAATCACTACTTATGATAGAAGAGAACACTGCAGTACACTACAAGATGGAATAAAATGCAACTTATGCATTTCAGTTTGATTCAGGGAAAAAAGAAGTTGACGTTGCCCTTGAGAACGATGCAAGTTCTATTTTCACTGCGATGTGCTCCACTGCCCGGCAGTGCTGGCTGTCAGGCAGTAAAGGGTGAGCATGGCGAATGCTACATCACACAACAGTTCTCAGAGGTGGGCAGTTTGAATGGCATTAATGATATGCAGACCACTAAAACACAATTTTCTTTCAAACTAAACATCTTCTTGACACGAAACAGGCACTACAAGGCTTTTGGAATGCCATTCCAATCCATGTCGACCTCATATTTACCTTTAGTGTCACTTTAGTAATGACATCTGCTTTCAATATGCAGCAATCGAGATTAAGATTATGATTCGTGCATTCGAAATGTTCACAAACCTTAATAGTCCAGTTCCCGCTCCAATGTCAAGCACACGCTTGTGACCACTCTGAACAGCAGTTGTGATGGCATCATGAAAAGCTTCATTTCTTGATAAGTCGTTCAACATCCTGAAGTGCCAGCGCTCTACGAGCAGCGTCCTGAGCCCATCTAAGCTCTGACGAGCTGCTGTGAAGTTTGGGTTGATCTCCAGTGCCTTCCGTATGCTGCATGCTGCCGCTTTTACGTGGCCATGCCTGCAATAGTCGTCTGATTTAGCCAACTGCACAATCTAAACAAGACGTGCAATTGAGTGTCTCCAGAGTAACACATATTTTACACTTGCGAAAAGTGTAATCTACAACTCCATGGAAACAAAGCAGAGTGGGCGGGGGCACATGTCTCGGCAAACTCTAGAATAATGACACTGTTTATTTTGATCCACATAGCGATGTCACTGATGTACACGTAACTTGGAACCACTTTTGAACTTGAAATGGACCATCACAGAATTTGGCAGTGCATTACAGTGAGCTCGGAAACGTCATATCTATCATTCTAGCACACAGGAAGGTCATGTTTGCGATCGACTGAATAGCATGTCTGTGCGATCAATTTTTGCATTAATCTTTCAAATCACATTTCAAGAGATCTTATAATTTAAATCCAACCTGCTTGTGTCAGGCTCATGACAAATACGTCAGATGAAAGTGTGACACAAGTGTTCGCAAACGCTTTTGTTCTACTTTTGTCCATCCACTCATGCTAGTCCTGCCAACATACCGATTCATACTAACTTGCCTAGTATCTCATCTTGATGGTTTCTATTGAAATAACAGCACTCATTGTATCAATGGTACAGGGAAAGTCAGTAAAAAGCAACTGAATTGCCTGTCGATTTTACTTTGGTAGATATGTCGGTGCTGTTAACGATGCCACGTCGTGAAGTTTTCAAGAAAGCATAATGCTTTCACAGCGGGCTTCAGTATAGTTCAAATCGTAAAATGACTGCCGAGTCGCTGTTCTGTACGAAACAAAACCTTGCGTCTGTCCTTTGATTGCCAGCACTTATGCGGTAAACCTGAGTGCCTATCGGAATTCCTCGCGACGATCAAAACCCCTTCCAACGATTATAAAAGCAAGACTTCATAAACAAAAGCGTTACCGTACAACAGAGTTGCGGATATCCGTTAGTCATCTTCAATCTGTCGCAAAAATGCACTGAATGTCAAGAACCACGTTGGTAAGATTAGAACACAGGCGGTAACGAAGTCACGGATTTTGCACAGGAAAAAAATTAGAACCTTCGTTTCTTCACTCACCTTTCACGAGGTAGCAAGAACGAGAGACGAACACGGCAAGCATTAAGGACGAATTAACGATGTGCTGTCTAAGTGAGATCGCCGGCGATTCTAAGAAATCGCTTACCTCAGCAACAGTGCTCCCAGCGAGTGGTGTAGTTCTTCACACGAATAGTATGCTTTCAGTAGCTCCTCGTAGCAATCGAACAGTTCTGTCCACCTTTCTTCGGCTTCCAATTTCTCGGTGTGCTTACCTGCAAAAGCACGGTAAAACACGAAATCACGGCTCTGTAGAACAACTCGGCTGCCGACAACTCCAAATGACGATTTTGTCAGTTGAGATAATCTCACCAACTGCGAGCAAGAATGGCTCCTTGAGATCGCTCTTCGTAGACGGCTGAAGCTTGAAGACGACGCAGAAATGTGCGAGCGCTCTGCCGAATGTGCCGTTTTCGATGCAGGTTTCGATCTGAGAGAGCGAATATTGGAACATCTTTTTCCTGTTTTCCGACAGGGACATCTTACGGCTTTCTACAAGTGTACTTCATGAAATAATCACAGTTATAACCATTTCCAAGGGCGCTTCTTAAACACCGGCGGTATCTCACGTGGACGACGTAAACAACCGGCGACCATATTGGCGTCCGCGAAACTGCAGTGTTCGTCCGGATGCCGTCATTTTTATATAAAATAGGGCTGAAAAAAATTTTTGTCTGTAGTACAGGTAATATGTCGATCTTAGTATAATTTTTATGAAAAGACAAAGATAAAAAGTGGATCATGCTTTTCGCTATGTTCCTAACCGCCGTATAGTGCGCCGTTTACTCGTCGGTAGCGTGGCCGAGTGGTCTAAGGCGCTGGTTTTAGGCACCAGTCTCTCAGGAGGCGTGGGTTCGAATCCCACCGCTGCCATAGCGTGCTTTTGAGCAAAAATGTTCGAAACGCCGTGTTTTGTTAAAACAAGTTATTTTATTAGTAAACAACTTTTATGTGTTAGCGATGCCTTTTGCTAAATTTTTTTTTTCGCCACGTACCCTTTTGACCTTCAGGAACAGTTTTCACGGAATCCTTGCTCTCGCTTCTTCGTGAATTCCTTGCACACCACAGTATACGCGGTATTGAGCTAAAATAAAGCTATTTCATGCAGGAATTTTCCTCGGCACCTTGGGAGGAAGCTTTGTCTTAGCACGGCCGCTGGATCAAAGAGGTCTTAGGTATACATACATGGTCTATAAATTCGAATTCATATTACGCGGTAAGTACGGGTATTATTTTTTATATATGTAGAATCACGGATTTGTGCGATCTGCGAGAATAAATCTCCTCGGACATATGATCATATTTTAAATGAACGCATGTGAAGGAATTGTTACGATTTCAAATATTACACTGTATCAATATTTAACAAGACTTACAGCAGCGTTACAAGAACTGGCAGACAGGCACACCATCAACGTGAATGTGCATTGCGGTTTCGTTTTGTTGTTAATATTGCTTCAATGCGACTACTTCACCAACGATTTCGAGCTGTAGGCGAGTAAAATTTCCATGCTAATTGCACAAACTCCTAGCCAGCGACGCCAGCGCTCATATACTTGTTTGCAAATGTTCGCTACATCTGTGTTCATGAAAGTGGAATATTCAAAGTGATGCTGGTTTCTGCTATTATCTTCAGAAAAAAAAAATTAAGTATCAATATAGTAATTCATGAGATATTTTAGGTGCTACGGCTAGATTTCCTGGCTGTTGTAAACATATGCGTCATGAAGCGAAGCGGTAATCAACATTCCGATCCCGTCGGAATGTTTTTCTATAAGACCATTTTCGCCTGAAAGAAAAAGAAAGCAAGCAAGCTGTCGAATATACAGCAAAATAAAAGCGCGTCTTCATCGATCAGCCGCCTCTCATTCTAAAGATCGAAAACGTTGTTAACCATGGCTTTCATACCACTAGTTCTGAAGCCTCACCGAAGCAAACGGGTACACCGGAGTCATTTATTCACCGGTCCCCCGTTTCGCGCCTCGCAACTCAAGCAAAACACAGATCTCATAAAGAGCGCGGATCTGCATGCGCATGAGTTGCGAACCCCTCGTTCCGCAAAGCCTCCCCGGCAACTTTGGTTTCAAAGCTCCCTCCCGGCACTCGGTTCAAAAACCTTTCTCCCCTCTCAAATCGCGTGTGTGCACGAGCGCGTGCCATACCGTGCAGCGATCACGATGATGGCAAAAGCCGGGCAAAATGCGCTCCGCGAACTCGACCACGGTCCTCCCTTTAATCGCGAAGGGCCAATGGCAATCCGCGAATCTAGTCACGTGACCCCAGCCCAAGCGCCTGCGACAGGTGTTTCCACGCGGGGAAGCCAGTTGTCAAAGCGACGCCAACTCGCCGACTTCGCGCGCGCGCTTTCTTTCACCGAGATGCGGCGTGCATAGCAGCGAAGCCCTTGACCAGAGCTTTGGAAAAAGTTGTGGCCCGTCATGTGGAGGCGACGCTTTCTTCTACGGAAAGCGATGCTGAATGGGCATATGCCCGACTTCGGTGAACGCGTCTTTGTCGAACGATGACGCCAGCGTCGTCACAGTGGATATCCGCGGCGCGGCCAACGCTCTCGAAGTTGGAATCGACCGTTTCGTCGTCGCCAGGTATGGTGTGCTTGTCCATCCCTCAAATCAATTGCCGAGCTATTATTTTCCTCGGGAGTGATCGAAGTGAACGTTTCCGCAAGCGCGCGTCGGAGACTCGCATTATATATTTTCCACGGGGTCGAAGCGCTTGGTAGCGGTCTGAATAACACAAAGGGTTGATTGGCGTAGCATTTCTCGAATGCACGTGTTATCTTAATATTTGATGGGTAGCTCTAGGAATGGAAACCCCTGCGTGACATCCTGTGAATGGACGGGAAAAGAAATCATATCTAAAAAAGAACCGCACTTTGAAATTGTGCTTCGTCTCGATGCGCGCGAGTTGTGCAGAGGAGCGCGCTATCTGTGTGCGTTTCAGGTTCGTCGTCGTCGTGATTTGGCGCCAAATTACTAGGCTAACTGGGTTACTTTATAGTTGTAATAAACTTTCGCTGGTGTTGAAAACATAGGTCATGTTGTTGGGCTAGTCGGTTTATGGTTTCAAAAAGGTTTTAAACTGCGCGATGAACACAGGACGAAAACCGGAACAAATACACGCACACTGCGCTTGTGTGTGTGTGTGTGTGTGTGTGTGTGTGTGTGTGTGTGTGTGTGTGTGTGTGTGTGTGTGTGTGTGTGCGCGTGCGTGCGTGCGTGCGTGCGTGCGTGCGTGTGTGTGTGTGTGTGTGTGTGTGTGTGTGTGTGTGTGTGTGTGTGTGTGTGTGTGTGTGTGTGTGTGTGTGTGTGTGTGTGTGTGTGTGTGTGTGTGTTTTCCTGTTTTCGTCCTGTCTTCATCGCGCAGTTTAAAACCTCTTTGAAAACATAAGTCCTCAATTTACACCCTAATCCGTTCGTCCCGTGTGCGCGAGTGCTCACTCTTTGTCAACTATTCGAAAACGTAATGTATTCATAAATCTGATGACATTTCTCAAGACCGTCAAGTGCTAAGCTTCTTCACAATTCAGCGTGTCTATCTGCCTTTTAAGTGAGCGCAGTCAGCTGATTCCTTCATCACGTATGGCACTGCGTTGAAGCAGACTTCACTGCTGTTCTCCATTTAACAGCTAAGATTTTTAATAATTTGTGCGGCCTATCAGAAAACTATCATGATCATAAACGGGTATGTGCCTCAGAAATTGGGCAAATCCCACTACTCACCACTGGTTCATTAAGAGAGACAGAGAGAAAGCTGTAGAAGAAGATAGAGCGAAAAATTGAGAGAAACAATGGGAATAAAGACATAGAAAGACAGAGAAATTTATAAAAAGAGAAACACAGAAAGAGAGATAAAGAGATAGAAAGATCAAGAGCGAAATAAAGAGAAAGATAGAGAGAAAAAAGCAGAGATAAAGAAAGGGTCGCTCTATGAGAGGTGCTGCGAACGCTCGGTTCTTGACTAACCTAGCTAAAGCCTAGGAACAGCCTAGACAACCAGATTTGTCTTCAGAATCGTCCAGTATCGCTGTTTCAAGCATTGCACGACTTAGTGCAAGCTTCGCCAATATTTTTATGCTTATCGGTTTTGAAAATTAGAAGCTTTCGCAAAAGTTATTGACTCGGATATTTCGAATACTTGCACGCTTATTTTCAAAGTGAAATTCAAATCCACTTTTCGACTACTTCGCGTACAATCAAACATGCAGATAGGACACGAATGGGGCATCACGACACATATGTGGCTAATTAGCATGCCGAAATGTTTATTTGAAGCGCAGGAAATATTTATAAGGAAGTAAAAAATCACATCTGGAGAGATAAATAAATGCACTGGTAATAATTCCTACTTCAGCCGGCGTAACTGAGAAATTGCTGCATATGTCTTTCGCATGACAAAGCAAATAAAATGAACAGAGAAAAGCTTTATGACCCGCCATGGAGGTTTAGTGGTTATTGTGCGCAGCGGTTGACCGGCAGGTCCCGGGCTCGAATCCCCGCCGCGGCGGTCGCATTTCGATGCAGGCGAAATCCTATGTACTCATATTGAGGTGCACGTTAAAGAACCTCAGGGGGTCGAAATTTCCGGAGCCCTCCTCTACCGCGTCCCTCAAATCACATCGTGGTTTTGGCACGTAAAACTCCCGGCAATTAGTTGTATATATCAGAAAAAATTCGTGAATGCACAAACGGTAGCGTATCGCTCACGAAGCCGTTTCAAAGTATACGAGTTGCAGGATAAAATTTGCAGGGATGATTTCATGCGTCGCTCGTTGAAATAGCTGTAAGACAATTGTAACAAAACGTTTTGTCAGAATTGCCTTACAGCACGCAGTCGAACAGCAGTCACGTACCCGTGTCGGAGCCCTGTCACGAGTATCGAATTTTGGTGGAAGGGTAATGCAATGATGCCTTTGGCATATCGCTGTACGCTTATGCACGTATAGTGACTGCAGGAAAGGTTAGCACAAGGGGCCGTTGCGGCCTATTATCGCTTGTGCTAAACTTTTTCTGCTGTGACCGTACCTTAGACGGCAGTGTCGTGGGCGTTGTGTGAAGCAGAGGTTGGTTAAGAGGGAGAGAGGGAGAACAACTTTATGAAAATGCCTGCAGAAATGATTAGGCTCCCTCCACGCAGGGAGGACGAGCTTTCATCGGCCGCATCACAATGAGGCTGGTTAAGAAAACTTTTATCTCCAATCAAAGTCACGTAAACACATAGAAACACGGGTTTCTACGTTTTTATGTGACCTTGGTTGGACATGAAATAAAAGTTATCTCAGCCTGTGAAAGCAACGAGAAAGGTGAAAACATGCCGTAGGCAGATAGCAAAAAAGGAAGAGAGAGGAGTGGGTGGCGAGGGCGCTCGGAAGGTTTACCACACCGAACATCTGAAAAGAGTTCAGGGAAGAGGCAAAAATAAGGAAAATAACGGACCTCGCGAGCACTGCGTGCAAATGAACCATTTCCGATTGAGGTTTGATCTTTTTCTGTGATTCTAGAGCTAATTAGTGCAAAAATTTCCGGTCGTTAAGCACAGCCCGACGAGTGTGCAACACACACGCGAATCTCTCTATCTGTTTACGACATAATGGCATAAGTATTTATGACATATGTAATTACGACATAATGAACCTCTTCACAACTCCTACGCAGTTATGGGGCCCTACCTTTATAACATAACTGATGTACCTATCTTCATTATAATAAAGGAATTGATTGAAATAATTGATTGAATTGAATATTTGCCTGGCGTAGCATTAAATTTCATCTACATTCGTTTAAAAAGAACTGTGATTTCTGTGTACCATGTGAAGGGGAGTCCACTCTACGACCTGACGAAACTTGCGCAAGCTCCGTGCGCGTACAATTTACTGTGCGGAACCAGTTCGCGAACCGTTATAATTTTTCAAGCGAAGCTTATTATGAGTTACACATTTTTGGTGGAGGCGGCGTGGTACGCGAAAAAAATCGGCGCCGGAGAATGTACAGAAATGCGGACCTCGAAGGTGCGCCGGTGACGTGCGAATTTGTGTGCGCCGTTTTCCAATAATTGATGCTCTCTCGATCGTGGCATTGTCAACGATCAGCCGTTTCTGATATGGCAATCTGATCTTTTATCGAAGTCACTTGTAATTCCGAGCTGCCACATTTCATTGTCGCCTGGGTGTGAACGCATGACCCTTTGTTGTTGCCTGTAGCAAGTGGAGTGATGCGCTTCTAAGCACGTGGATTGAGGGTCCACTTGCCGGCAATGGAGGAAGGAGGGAGCGTTGCATGCGCAATGCGATAGAAAGAAAAGCAGCAGGTCAGGCATGCACACGCCCAGCTCCGTTTGGCCCCTTTTTCCCGATAAGGGAAAAGCTCCCGAATTTTTTTATTTGTCATTTCTCCGAACCGGAACGAAATAAAAGTGTGACACACCCGAACCAAACCGCTCCAGCAGGATGTTGAGCCGAGATGATAGCGGCCCTTTAATAATAAACCAACGATAACACCCTCTTGCACGTGCATAACAATATAAGAAGAAGCCTGTAACTGTGAGCAATAGTGATAAATATTACCGCGACGTCGCATGCTCGGCCGAATTGGGCGATATCGAAAAATGTCACCGAATCAAACGCGGACGGTAGCGCCCTCAGTTATAGCCGGGTAAAAAATAGGATGCGTCTGTATAGCTCTTTGGGCGGAGATAAAAAGCGCAGTAATCACGTACAAGTGGCCGTTTAGTATGCTCTGCAAAAGCGACGAAATCTGCGACAATTGTTCCACGTGCGAAATTATAACACTTTAAAATACCCGAGGGGACATTAGGTTATAATGCGCGAAATCCGACGCAGCTATGCGTGCTGGAAACGAGCGCTCGTTCATAGAGTAGAGGGAGTTCTACTTATTATTTTCTATCTTATATCTCCTTCTAATGTAGCGCTGACTAAATGAATGGGGACTGTTTTGTGGAGTCGTTGGAGCGATAGAATTGTGAGATTAAGTTCGTCTCGCCCGTCGGATAGGCAATGATACTGGATTAGGCAATAACCATTCCAGACTTCAACGGTAAGCGATTTACCATTCAAAACTCGACGACTACGTGCTTAAAATCGCCATTGCACAGTCCAACCATAGGCGTATATATGCGCTTGAGGGGGGTGGGGGCGGGAGGAGCGACCACCCCCTAGTCACCCAAAGGGGAGGGGGGGAGGTCAAGTTTGCCCCATACATTTACTGAGTCGGACCTTTCAAGTGTTATAGCTACGCGTGTTTTTCGACGATAATGGCGACCATGGCCCCCTGATGTTGCATTCAAAGAAATGTTTACTGCATAGCTTTACCCCGGAAAGCCGGAGACAGCAGAGTGGTTATGTAAGAGAAAGTGAAGATATAAGCACCGCCCGTAACTGTCTGTCCTATAGATGACACCTCAACAGGTCGGTGCGGGGATGGGGTATGGGGATGAAAGATAGCGAGAGAATGAAAGGAGTAGGTAGAATTTGTGCCCCCGTGAGAGCGGATATCGTGCGAAGCTCGCAGCACTGACCAAAGGCCGCCAAGAAGGCGGGCAGAGATGGGAGCGCCGCACCGTAGAGAGCCGCATTCGGGCCAAAAAAAAAAACAACACACACGCACACGCGCAGGCCTTACCGAGAAGCACGTCATCGCTTCATTTTCATTTTTGCATCCATTGCAGAGCTCGTTTCCTTTCGGACTCGACCAACGTGGGTGTGTAGGGGCGGGGGGAGGCACTTCGGTAAAGCTGCCCCCCCTCGCCCCCCTAATGTAAAACCCTGTGCATACATATAGGAATCCGACTGTCTCTTCCTGGATAGCCTCCCCATTTTCGTGACGATGGTAACACGATGCGCACTCGTCTCACGACTTTCTAATCAAGCGAATGGGCCAAGCACTGCCGAGAGCACCTATTATTACAGCACGCTATAACAAATGATTTCCCCAAGCGCAGGTTTTCGCTTCATAAAAAATTCAGCCTCTCGCCCCTCACCATGCATACATGAATGGGTGCGGCCTCTGCTGAGCTCAAAGTCGTCGGGTTATGACGTTTTTCCCGGTGCCACCACGTCACGTGCCACACAGAAAGAGTGGTCGCACGAACGACGAGTCCTGTCGTCATCGATCGGGTCCACGAAATGTACAAATTGAGATGCACACGTGGTACTTTGCGGGGACAGAGCAGTCCACGCCCGTTATTTACGGGTTCAAATGTATGTACTATATCGAACGCTGGCGCAAACTCTGTGTCTCCATGCATAACGCCCCACCCCGTCAGCGTCGCCTTTCAGCGTATACGTATACGTGCTTGAGAATGGTCGCGTACAGATATCCGTATTCTGAACATTTATTAAGGCGAAAGCCTTAAATGCCTCATAAAACGATAAAATTGGCCGTCGGCGCCACGTGGCCTCGGCGTCAACACGAGTGATGCAAACTATCATCATCACTTGATGAAGTCACATAACGTGACCCCACATAACGACGTCACTACGACATCGTCGCTTGGCCGAAGCGAATGCGCAAGGCACCATGTGAGTTTCAGCGAAACAAACTGTCGGAGCTAACGCGAGAAAGATCCAGCCCTGACAGCGTTCAGTTTTCGAACTGATTTTTTATTATTGCGCTGCACCCGACGCGCGGCCGAATGCCAACTTCTTCTTTGCCGAGCGCCGCATTCTGAGGCGCTACAGGGCTCCCCCCCGTAGAACGAGAGCCATAGGAGTCGCCCAGTGGACATGCTTGGATGAGGGCATCCAGGCTGAAGATTGAAGCCCCGCGGACGCGAGAGCGGCGATATACGCAGGTTTTAGTCGATCGGCAGCCACGACGTCTTCACGGCCATTGATGTCCAGCGTGAACGTCTTAGGTGTACGATGGAGTACGCGGAATGGGCCATCATAGGTTGGTGTGAGTGGTGGCCGTATTTGGTCACGCCGAACGAAGACGTGACTGCAGTCATGCAGATCCTGGCTGACGAAGACAGACTGGGGGTGTCGGTCGGCAGGAATCACAGGAGCAAGGTCCCGAAACGTGGTGCGCAGCTCTCGAATGTACGTGGAGGCATCGTGAGTGGAAGGTGGCGATGATGGCTCGAAGAATTCTCCTGGAAGACGCAGGGAAACGCCATAGACTAGTTCGGCTGATGAGCAGCCGAGATCCGCTTTCAATGCTGATCGGATACCCAGAAGTACGAAGGGGAGGTGGTCGAGCCAACGTTCCCTTGGCTGGTGAGCAGTGAGGGCAGCTTTCAGTTGTCGATGAAGCCGTTCGACCATGCCATTGGCGGAAGGATGGTAGGCAGTTGTGTGAATGTGTCGAATGCCCAAGATATTGGCAAGTGCGGTGAAAAGGGCCGATTGAAATTGACGACCGCGATCAGTGGTGACGATAGAAGGGCATCCAAAGCGCGACACCCAGCCGTTTGTGAAAGCCTTAGCAACTGTTGGTGCTGTAATGTCGGAAATGGGAAACGCTTCCGGCCATCTGGTGAAGCGATCCACACATGTCAGCAGGTAACAGGCTCCTTGCGATGACGGAAGAGGGCCGACGATGTCGAGATGGACGTTAGAAAACCTTGCGTCTGGAGGCCGAAAGGGGGATGTTGCCGTGACAGTGTGACGGTGAACTTTAACCCGCTGGCACTCAAGGCAGGTTCGCGCCCAGGGTCGGACATCAGCATTGATGCTTGGCCAAAGGAAACGAGATGTGACTAGCTTCTGGGTCGCACGAATACCAGAATGGCTCATGTTGTGCAATTGATCAAAAATTGCACGACGAAAAGCTGAAGGCACGAAGGGCCGAGGGACACCAGTAGACGTTTCGCACGTTATTAATGAGGTAGAAAATGGAAGCGGGCACTCCGTGAACGATAGAGACGTGGATGAAGAACGAAGACGATGCAGCTCAGGATCGTTGCTTTGGGCAGCTGCTAGCTCTTCCATGTCTAGTGGTGGCTGGGTCGACAAGGCATCGATGCGGGATAGTGCATCAGCAGCAGCATTTTCCGGCCCATGGACGTGTCTGAGATCCACAGTGAACTCGGAAATGAAGCATAGTTGTCGGATCTCCCGTGCAGTGTAATTGCTGTGATTGCGATGGAAGGCAAACGTCAGGGGCTTGTGGTCTGTAACGACGTAAAAGTCCCGGCCCTCCAATAAATGACGAAAATGTTTGATGGCGAGGTATACCGCGAGGAGTTCTCTGGCAAATGTACTGTATTTTGCTTCCGGTGGCTTTAGTTTTTGCGAGAAAAAACCAAGGGGCTGCCAACCGGATACGTGCTGCTCGAGAACGGCGCCAACTGCCACGCTTGATGCATCGGTGATGAGACGAATTGGGGCATCAGGGACGGGATGTATGAGCATGGTGGCGTCTGCCAGAGCCTTCTTGGCAGTGCCGAAGGCAGATGCAGCGTCCTCGGTCCACTCCAGTGGCGCAGCCGGGTCTTTCTTTTTAGCCAATAGGTCGGTCAAGGGCTTTAGGAATGTGGCACACTTTGGAAGAAAGCGGCGATGGAAGTTTAGTAGGCCCAGAAATTCTCGGAGTCGCTTCAGTGAAGTCGGGGATGGAAAGTCTTGAATAGCTTTCACTTTGCTGGCGAGTGGTTGGATACCCTGTGGAGTGACAAGGTGTCCTAGGAACTCTATTGTAGCGACGCCGAAGAGGCACTTATTGGGATTAATTACGAGGCCGTAATCATCCAGGCGGTGGAACAGGGTGCGCAGGTGGGCTTCATGCTCAGGGCCGGATGAGCTTGCTACAAGGAGGTCATCAAGGTAGGCAAATACGAAATCGAGACCTCGCGTGACCTCGTTGATAGTGCGCTGAAAGGTCTGTGCCGAGTTGCGCAATCCAAAAGGCATCCTCACATATTCAAACAGACCGAATGGGGTGGTGATGGCCGTCTTCGGAATGTCGGCGGGTTCTACAGGAATCTGATGGTAAGCCTTCACTAAGTCAATCTTAGAGAAGATTGTGCACCCAGCCAAATTTGACGTGAAATCCTGTATGTGAGGTAACTTAAAAGCGAGTGAATGCGAGCCAGTTGGTAAGAATCCATGGTTAAAAAACAGCGCGAAGAAGACGCGGACAAGCGCTAGTCCGGTGTTCTTTCTTGTCCGCGTCTTCTTCGCGCTGTTTTTTAACCTGTATGTGAGGAAGTGGATAGCGGTCTGGTAAGGTGTGGGCATTGAGAGCGCGGTAATCCCCACATGGTCTCCAGTCGCCAGGATCTTTCTTCGGCACCATGTGGAGTGGCGACGCCCAGTTGCTTGAGGAAGACCGCACAATGCCGAGTTCAAGCATGTGCTCAAACTCACGGCGGGCGATGGCGAGGCGTTCTCCAGATAGTCGACGGGGTCGTGTAAAAACGGGAGGTCCAGTGGTCACAATGTGGTGAGTGATGGAATGCTTCACCGGTGACTCTCTGGTGTGCGGCTTCGTGATGCTGGGAAAGTCGGCGAGTATTTTTGCATACGGCGAAGCAGGTGTGAGAGCTCGCAGTCCTGTTGACGAGGAAGTACAGAGTACACCGTTGATGGAGAGGCGGGTGTTGAGATCAATGAGGCGATGAGCATGCATGTCCACAGCAAGGTTAAAAAAACTGAGGAAGTCAGCTCCAATAACACCTTGCGAGACATCAGCGAGGATGAAAATCCAGCGGAACGTACGGCGTAGTCCAAGGTCAAGTGTAAGAGAGCGTTGACCGTATGTGCGAATGGCGGAATTGTTGATCGCTTGGAGTGGGCAGGTCTGTTCGTTGCGACGGCGATCTGCACACGAGGCCGGTATGACGCTAACCTGGGCTCCTGTGTCGACTAGGAAGCAAGCGCCAGTGACCTTATCAGAAACATAGAAAAGGCGGCATGAATTTTGACCAGTACCACTTGCCGCCGTCAGTGGCCGGTCGTCGCATTTCCCGACCAGGAGCACGGGCGAGTGCACTTGCGAGCAGAGGCACCGAATCGGCGGTGGTACCAGCACACGTTTGAGGATGAGACGTCCCGCGGCGCATCTGCTGACCGAAGTTCCGGAGAACGTGGGGGCATCGACGAGCGACTGTGTATCTGGAACCTGGATGACGGTCGACGATGCGCAGGTACAAAGCCATCGAGGCGCCTGACAAGGGCGTCCAAACGGTTCTCGATGCTCGCGAGCGCCGGGTCTGCAGCGGTGGCCGGTGGCGGTGCGGTAACGGCGTTGAGGCTATGTGCCCGCGAGTAGTCCGCCACTCGGTCAGCCATTTCAGCGAGTGTGTCTACTGGGACATCTCCTGCAGCCACGAGGACCGGGACCATGCTCTGCGGTAAGCGCTGGAGGAACAACTCACGCAACAGCTTCTCCTCTTGAGGGGCAGACGGGCCGCCAAGGAGCTGGCGCATGCGTCGCAGGAGCTGTGATGGGCGACGGTCACCGAGCTCTGTGGCTGTGATGAGCTGTTGGAGTCTGCTGTGTTCGGACTCAGACTTGCGGGAAATGATAGCTGCCTTCAACGTGTCGTAGGGATGGCTCGTGTGCGGCGACGCTAAAATATCAGCTAAGTCGTCGGCTACGTCCGGAGGTAAGCAGGACACCAGATTCCAGTACCTGGTCTGTTGGCTGGTGATTTGCCGTAGACGGAAGTGCGCCTCGACCTGCAGAAACCATGTGCTGGGGCTGTTGGGCCAAAATGGTGGCAGGTTGACATGTTGGATCGCAGCGACCGCAGCACCGCTAGGTCTGGCGTCTTTTTGGGCGTCAGGAGCGGTAGGATTGGTGGCAGAGCCGGCGGGATCCATGCGGGATGATCGGGGCTGCGTGTTCTTTATCGGGTCACCATTAACTGTCGGAGCTAACGCGAGAAAGATCCAGCCCTGACAGCGTTCAGTTTTCGAACTGATTTTTTATTATTGCGCTGCACCCGACGCGCGGCCGAATGCCAACTTCTTCTTCTTTGCCGAGCGCCGCATTCTGAGGCGCTACAAAACCAACAACACTTTGAGCGTTTCTATCTATCTATCTATCTATCTATCTATCTATCTATCTATCTATCTATCTATCTATCTATCTATCTATCTATCTATCTATCTATCTATCTATCTATCTATCTATCTATCTATCTATCTATCTATCTATCTATCTATCTATCTATCTATCTATCTATCTGTCTGTCTGTCTGTCTGTCTGTCTGTCTGTCTGTCTGTCTGTCTGTCTGTCTGTCTGAACGAAGAACATTATTGGCAGGTCGTGACATCAGTGGAAAGATGTGGGCAGCTTGCGCAAGAGGCGCAAGGCTGAGTCGCAGCGGAGCTGATGGCTCTGTTACCGGCTTGGTTCATTGTCAATTAGGCTTAATTACCATAATTAGGCCACATGAAACTCAACACTCTAAAAAAGGGGTGTCCTTTGACTCTCTTTTTATACATGTAAGAGTCACATGTCCTTTAGAGAGGCAAGTTGACGCTCTTTAGGAGAGTCGTGCATTGACTCTCTTTTGGAAAGTCGTGCGTTCCATGACTCTCCTAAAGAGGGTCAACGTGCCTCTCTGAAGGGAGTGCTACACGTATGACTCTCACATGTATAACAAGAGAATCACAGCTCTTAGAGTGAAGTATCCCGGGTGGTCTTGGTTCGATCACACACAACCTTATTTGAATTAGTCTTAATTGACACTAATAAGAGTTAAGGTGGTTAAATTACACTCGACTCGGTCAGTAGTAATTGGTATCCTCCTGAGCTTGGCTTCACTACCCTCACTGGGGATTCGACTTGGACTGCCCGCTTTGTGTGGCTCATACCTGTTCCTGATGATGATAGTCTTCTGGTGACGCAACACCTCCGCTGTAAAACGTAGAGGACGCTTAAGCTTCGCCTTCGAGAGTGGAACCCGATAGCGATATCGGGCCCCGTTCGCATCCCCTTCTTATTCGCTTGCCGCGCTTCGCTTCTCGGTGGACACCTCAGCCGTGCCTCGAGGAAAAGAACGTTTGTACGCTTAACATTGGCCGTTTTAAACTCTCCTAGAATGCCTACCACAATTACAGTACCGAAGTGCCCTCTGACGCCATAATTCATCATTTTGCGAAGTAGCCAAGTCACCATGCCCCATGCACAACGCGTCCGCAGGCGCTATTCACACCTACGCAGCTGCACACTTTGTTGATGATGATAAGTTATTTCTAAGCGATTTGTAATGGGTGGCCCTTTAAACCACCCACTCGTTGCGCAATTAAAATGGTGTAACGCGTGGTACGAATCTATCATCTACCACGCACAATAATATATGTGTTAACGCGACTGCATAACGCCCGTATAGGAGTTTTTCCAAAGCAGATTCAAGCATGCAGTGGCGTGGCTCTGTGGCAGAACACTTCACTGCCGAGCAAAATGCCTGGGTTTGACTCCGGCTCGAACACCTGTTTTTCATTATTTGCATCCATCGCGATTTTTCGCTTACCAACGACGCCGCCGACGCCAACACCGGAATTTCTGCGACACGGGCTCTTCAACGCTATCGCGTGCCTGTCGCGCGTGCTCCCTGAAACCTTTCCCCACGTCACGCGTGGCGCGTACCCGAATATCACAGCCCTATGCTGGTATACGCCACACGTGATACACAGTCTATATCAACCCAGGTACAGTGAAAATATTAACACTTTACCAGACGCTTTGGGTTGGTTAAACAAGAGAAATAGAGTTTGTTATAGTTGGCTATTTTAATGTAGCAGACAAACGCTGACAGACGTGCTTCAACGACCTTTAGCTAGCAACCATGCAGTACAGGTCCTAAATAAATGCATTACATCAGGCGTCAACACAACATACTTGTGGTGGTGGAGCTTGTACCTTTTCGTAATTCACAAGTGCGCTTCTCTGCGCTGCACATGTGCCCAACTAATGACGGAACCTGTCGTGCATCAAATGAAGACAGGGTCCTAGCTAGACGTGCCGGGCCTTGTCTATTATGCGTGTTTATATCACAAGAGCTGACTCTACATTTTCCGCCATAGCCAAGCACATACATAGCCCAAGCAAACTGCGCTTGAACGCGCTTTTTGCAGAAATGACCAGCTGCCATTAGTTGTGCTGCAGGAAAGCTAGCTTTACAATTGTCAAAAGGGTCTTGCAGGGTTTTCTATCCGCTTTTTAACGATGCAGTAAACATTACATATCTACTCCTATGAGTCAGCAAGCTGTACGCTAGCATTGTTCGTCCCGGCAGAAATACACCAAAGAACGCTGCAACACTTCGTTTCGATAAAAATGACGATTGTGTTGTAATGCGAGCGCCGACGTTACGTCGGACTATAGTGTGCCAGAAAATTCTAGAATATTCTAATATTCTAGTATGTACGTCGGACCATAAAACCCTTTACATGCCGGTGCAGTCGACGTTGCCTGGTGAGCCCACAATATGCACACAACTAATCAGTTTACGCAAGCACGTAAGCCCAAGAACTGCGGCATCAGAATCAATTCCCATAATGCGTGGGATCTGCCGGAATCTTGATCTTGACAATGTAGCCGCGCGTTTAAGGCAAAATTCAAATACGTGAGATGTGCCCGTTAGTGTTTTCCGACACATTTCAATTCTGCTTTTTCAGAAGTACATAAACAGTGGCAGGTGGTGTTGGCATTTCGAAAGCTGTATACTCTCAAAAAAGAAATTATATCGGGATGTTTCTGCCGCACGCGTGTTTCTTTCCACAGCTCATGACGTGGAATCCCAACGATGTGCAAGGTTTTCAGATACTGTTCGTTTCGCGCTGGGCACTTTTTCAACGTGGACGTGACAAAACATGGCTTATATGGAAAGCTATTGTCATATTGGACAAAGCTGTGACAGCGATTACCGTGTTCTTGGGCAAGCAACCCACCTTTGTGTGCAACTACCTAACGCTCCGACAGCACGTAACTTTGGGAATTGTATGTCTTTCAGGCACCATACTTGCATCAAACGTAGTGACGCTAGCGCCGATAATCCTGTTTAAGTCACGGTACGGGAGCTTTTTTTTTTTTTTCGATTTATTGCTATTTACTGTTTTTCAAGCACGTTTATGATGTCGACGACAGAAACGAATTAACGGTAGCGGAAGTAGTCATAGAATATAACATAAAATTGTTCTCTATTTAAATCTGCTTCGTAGGATGCAGGAAGATTGTGGTACTTGTACATTAAAAAATAATAATAAAATGATATCAAAGAATCTTAAAAAGCATTTGGTCTGGCCTTTTTTTTTTTTCGGCTTTCTTGCTTGCTTGTTTTCGCAACAACGGTAGCTGCAGTGAACACCTGCTTCTGTCGCATTTCGTTCGCAGTGGAATCGCTGAAACCTGCTAGCTTCTTTTACATTAGATATTTATGTTCCTCCCTCCTCCGAGCAGAATCACTGGCTTCCAGACTACGCATACGTCTGATGCGACAGACCGTCTTGCGTCTTTTGATTAAATAACGAAACAACAAAAGGACTGCATGTTTGTACAAACGGAAGGAGTAAGAGAATCAGGAACAGATATAAAAAAACACCGTCTATATTTCTCTTCTCTTGGGTGCGTGTTTGCCAGTTTTACTTTCTTCTATACGGCAAACCCCTACCAACTATAGATGTGTGCCGTAGCCTCCTAATGTGAAGTCTTCCAGGACTTTACATTGGAAGGGGGAGGGGTGGGGGGACGTCCGATTTTTATTTGTGTGTGTGCGCGTGTGTGTGACCCCCCCTCCCCAATTTTCCCACAGACCCTCAATCTAGCTACGTCTGTGAACTAGATCAACTTCCTGTCGTTCTGTCTCTCTAGTCACAAATGTACAACCAGCACTCTACTCAACAGGCTGTGTGTATCTCGTTTGCCAGATATATAGGCTCAACCACGGGGTACAACGCTTACACATAGACGGATAGGGAGGCATTTCTTGCCAGATTTGCGAGTACCGCGGACTGGCGCAAACTACGACCGCTGCCGCCTGCGAGTGAAGAGGCCATTCTTCACTCTGTCGAAGAAAGACTCGGCGACGTGAAGCAGTAGCGAGACCGCACATGTAGATGTTCAACGGGAAGACCCGCCACCGGCATCCGCATGCAGCATGAAAGACCGGCAAGTGGTGGTCGCACGCTGGGCCCGCGTGACCGCGCTATCTCGACCGTCTCTCACCGGGTGGTCGCGCTGTGTCGCCGCGCCGAACAAGGGACGCGTCTTTGCGCCCTCCGCAGCAAGCTGGATACGTCTGCGTGCCTTCTGTGCGCAGAAAGGCAGCTCGGGATGTTGTGGGACCATCGCCTGTTACGTGCTTTCTACGCAAACCCTCGTATTTGCGGAGACCTCAGCCGCCTAATGCCAACCCATCAACCATCTGTCTGCGTCTTGCATCGGCCGAGAAACTTGCGCGTACCGTGCTGGTGTCAACGTTTTCCTTGGCAGTATTTCACGATACCGTGCATGCGCGTTCAATTGTGGACTCTTTTCTGGTCTATCCCTGCCTGGTATTGGCACTAAAGAGGCAAATGAAAAAATATATATATAAAAAAAACGAAACTAGACCTTTAAACTACCGGGAAATTGACGATCTTGTAATGGTTGACAGTACGCGATGAAGCGGCTTTTATGCTATGCGTATACAGACTACAGAGCATGACAGCGCATCCATAGCAGTCTTGGGCAGTAACTAGTTACCAGTAACGCGTTACCGGTAACTAGTTACTTTTTTCAGTAACTTGTAACTGTAACTAGTTACTTTTAAGTTAGAGGAACTTGTAACTGTAACACTGTTACTTTTTTACGCAGTAACTGTAACGGGAAATAGCGTTACAGTTACTTCCCCATATCCTATCCACCTTTCACCTTTCCACAGCACCGCTCCCCTCGCAGTTTGGAAGGGGAGGTCGCTAAGTTCAGGTCCGTTTTTTTTTTTTCGACATATATATCCTTATGGTCACTTGAGCTGCTAGCTCTGCTCTTGGTGTACCGGTGAATCAGTCAGGACACCAAGTTTAGTCTCCTTGGTCCGAAGCTCCGAGCTAATCGTGTTTGATAGGCGGCTAGAAAGCAGCAGAGCGCAAAACGGTTGGGAGTCAGAAATACCGTGAACTAGCGAATCATTTTTAAAACATCTTTGGAACTGATTCTAAGAGGTTAACTCCGACTCCCAGTTTTTTCTCGCCACTCAACTTCGTTCGCGAGCCAGCGTCATCGCACTGTTTAGGTCAAAGCTATGTCCACTTGTCCAGCAGTGTCCAACAAGCCCCGTTTTAGAACGCGTTGCATCAGTTGCTTTAGCAATATCCAGTTTGTCGATTCTTTCCTGCCCGTTTCGCCGATGTTAAGTCGCGTCGCAATCCCCGCATCGCGCTTGTAATTTTCACGAACACTTGTTCTAAGGAGAGCTTGCACTCAGCGGACGCAGAGCCCCCCGACCAGGGTCTGATGCACCTTGAACGTAGGCAATAGACACAATGGGCGTTGTCTTGACTCGTGACGCACTCCCCGCTCCTTTTCGCATGCCCTTCTGGGTATCACTATAAACGTCCTAGGATAATGCTGTCGTTCCAGTGCATCAACTATGCTTTCCACTTCTAGTGTCCAAGGACGTTTATTATTTGCAAATAAAGTCCATTTTCACCAGCGGTGCATGAACAAATAAATTGATGCAACAAAATGAGGCTTACACAAAGAAGGCTGGTGTTGGACCATCTTTTTGGATTCCTTCGTCTATGGTTTTACAACGCGCAATTGTGACTACCCGCGCATGCCGTCGTATTTTTTTCAATAAATAAAGCATATCATTTGGTTTGTGATCTATTACATATTCTATACAGTAACGGAAAAGTAACGACGTTACTTTTTCAGAGTAACTGTAACTGTAACAGGTTACTTTTGGAAAATCTGTAACTGTAACTGTAACAGAGTTACTTTTTGACTTATGTAACTGTAACTGTAACACTGTTACTTTTCACTGGTAACGTGCGCATGACTGATCCATAGTACAGGTGCGATGTTTATTTATTTATTTATTTAGTTTCTTTTTTTTCCTTCCTTTGCATGGAGGTCAACTTTTAAAACTTCCAGATGGGAATTCCACCACAGTTCTCTTGTTTAGATAAGATATGTGGCTTTTTAAGCGTTATTTTTAAGGTGCTGAAAGCTTCAGTGGAATGCTTCATTTACGTCCTTGAATTTGTTCTCTCAAATGAATGCACTGTTTTTTTTGTTGATTTTTTTTTGTAGTAGTTGTTGTTTCGTGTGTGGTAGTTCGTGCAGTTACTGACGTTCTACCCATATTTACATTTTACGCGTATAGCGTGCGCGTCCTAAGTGCAATCTAATGACGCACCTGCAGAGGTCATTCGCGCCCTATACCTTCCTCCGAAACGTACGTTTCACACCCTGAAAGCTTTTAGAGCTTCACAGACTCGTAGCAGGTTTCTGAACAATATACTAGCGTTATATATTTTTTTTTAAATTTTTATTCATATTGCACCATCGGAGCGCTGCGAGCTGTGCATAATTACTCTTTATTATTGCCCACTAAATGAAGAGGTGGTTCTAATTACGGGGTTCATCTCCTAAAGCAACTCACGAGCTACGAGATACAACGTATAGCGGAGAATGAAAAATGGCAAGAAGAGGCGCTGGTCTGGATAAATTTCGACCACCCAGAGTTCTTCATGGCACACCCAAAGAGTAGTCAAACATTTTTTTTATTTGGTTTCATTACCCACCCCATACCGGGAATCGAACCCGTGACTTCGTACTCTAATCCAGAACGTCATAGCCACAAAGGCAACCTCGCAGCAGGCTATAAACCGAAACATTGCTCCTCCAAGCTTACACACCAATATTTCTTCTATATAGTTATCTTACGGCGAGTTGTCTCAGTATTATGCAGAAGCATAGAGAAGTCCCAGCCATTCAGCGCCCTATAAACGTGTTTATGCGGTCACGGTTTACGCCTGCACGTTTTTTGCCGCATACCATTTATCTCCTCGCGTATACATCTACGGCCTGTCGAGCCTTATAAGATTCGACGCGGTGTTATGGTTTGAGTTGCGGGATTATCGCACCCGGCAACTGTGTCGGTTCGATGATAGCCTCCTGCCGAGAGCCTGATCCCGGCTCCCGCCTTCATGCTAGATTACCTTCCCGACTGAGAAAGAACCAGAGAACCAGAAACGAACCCGGCGGCAAACTCAATGCGGAGGGAGCGGGCGACGTAAAAAAAGAGAGCGAACTCACGTTGCCCACACATGCGGGCGGCGCGTAATATACACGTTGCAAAAACGCGAGTAAGTCGCTTTGCTCCAAACTTTGGGGAGATGGAGAGATAGTCCAGTGGCGAGCGAAGGCGCTGCGTACGACCAGGGATGGTGGTTGGTGCGGCGGCGCTTATTACACCACGAGCATAGCCGGTTCTGCAGAGAGCGGGCCATTTCGCGCTGTTTCTGATTTGTTGGCTAATGCGTGCCGTCACATTAGCGCCCGAGAAAGTGTTTTCTCTGTCACGTACAAATTACAGCTTCCACCGCACAGCGCGGCGTTTTGTACATGCGCCCGCGTGGCGTGTCTTTGAAGCTGGCGACCGCTGCGTGCAGTGGCTGAGGCCCCAATGATCGGCGAGTATGGAAGCCACCCCTCTATGCTTTCGCGGGTGCTACTTTTAAAGGAACAAAAAAAAAGATAAAACAAAAGTTGCTGTGGAGTTGCTCTGAACCTCGCTTCCAAGGCAGTAAGGCGTTCATTAAACAACCTTGATGCATGCGCGTTGAGACATAATTTCATCTTTTGTTTTGCGCTGGAACTTGTGTCTTCTGTGGCCTGTAAAACCTACTAGGCGTGTATACTTTCTTAGCAGAGATACTATGGGGGGCCCCACGGTGACGTCATACCCTTCCAGGTCTTTTTTGAAGGGTGACGGTTGCACCATCAAAACAGCTGAGAGAGGGAGAGGATGTAGATAGAGGCTAGAGAAGAACAGATTATGTAGATGAAGGAAATGTACTGTAGTAAGGTGGACCAGTGATCTCCACCAGTGGAGGTCAGTGAGGTGGACGCGTTCCCTTCGTGCCAAGGGGGTGGGCGGGGTCTTGTGGCGTAGACAGAAATTTCTTTCGTGGGTGGAATGGGTTTCAACCAGGCCCGTAGCCAGGATTTTTTTTTTTTTTGTTGGGGGGGGGGGGGGGGTAGGGAGGGGTGGCACTTGCTGAAAACCTGGACTATTCCGGAAAAACACCCATTTTTATTATTTATTTTCGTTAAAACACTCCTCTTCATAAAAAGTGCGAGGGTGGGGGGGGGGTGGGTAGCCCTGGCTACGGGCCTGGTTTCAACCATACTTTATGTATGCTCGTGCGTGCGTTTGTGTGCGTGCCTGTATATACTACCGTATATTTACTCGATTGTAACGCGATCACAATTGTAACGCGAGGGGTGACTTTTCATTGCGTACAGGAAGAAAAAAAGAGTAGTTTTGGTATTCGTTTGTAACGCATCGGTCGACTTTAGGTAGCAAAAATCTGGAAAAAGCTCGCGTTACGTTCGAGTAAATACGGCATACACGTGCAAAATTGAAGAAAAAGTCTGGGAGCATCGGGGGGGGGGGGGTCAACCCACCCTGGCTACACCGCTAGAGCGGGGGGTGGAGGGGGCAGTGGTATTGGCGCAGGGCCTGTGCTAGTGCCACTGTTCCGCTTTGCGAACATCCTTTCTCATAAAAAAAAGAACTAGGCGTTAAGTGCGCTTTTATTTCTTACGAAACAAAGGACTCTTCAGTGAGAACCTCACTTCACGCCCGCTGCACAGACTCGGAGAAGCAATCACTACACGCGTGGTGGCAGTCGGGGTGCGTCTTCCCAAACAATCGTAAAACAGCCAGGGCTGTCTAACTCGCCCTCTCCCCACCCCATTTCCTCTTTTCATGTTGCAATCAATTCGCTGCAAGGGCAAGTGCTGCACGAACCTCCCGGAATTCGCTCGACTGCGCATGCGCTTGCTCTGGCAGCGCGTATATTGCATTCCCCGCTTCGTCCTTGTCCCCAGTAACCGTGTGCACGCATGTAGGACTCATGAATCGCCCAGGCTACACTCACACGCAGTCTGGCCGGCGTAGACGCCGCTTTATCGCGTCAAAAATAACGAGAGCCTTCTTTCGACGTGTGGCTAGCGCAAAAAAAAAAGCAAAGGGAAATGCAAAGAAAACGTAAAAAAAAAAAAGAATCTGAATAATAGGGTACCCGTTCGTGTGCGCCAGTCGTAAAGAAATGAAAACTGACAGCGGTGAAAGGCAGGGGGTGCTACCCGCCCCACTTCCTTTCCTGATAAAACGATGCACGCTGAGGCAATTCGTGCATGCTAGTCAGTTTTCTTTAGTTTTCGGTCATGCTGTATCTTATACGCTTGTTGCTTCGTCATAGCAGGGTCCTGCTATGCTACGTTAGAACCGTTCAGTGCAGTGGAAGGTATACGGGGCGTGCTGAGACCGGCCCTCGTGCGGGGAAAGAAGTTGTTCGAAGTTTTGGGACATCACTAGTCGGAAGTCGTAGGGTACAGAAGATTCCGCGTACATCTAATACTGAGGCAGCAACTGTAGTAACCATAGCCTTTCGAACTATCCCACAGCCCCCAGTTGGCCTCTGTGTCAGATAGCTTCGGCCGCTTTAATTCTATCACGCACAACGTACTTTGGTTATTACAACCAAAATTCGTCGAATATATGTGACTGACACAAGGCCCGTAGCCAGGAGTTTTTTCGGAGGGGGGGGGGGTGCACTTGCTGAAAACCTGGACTATTTGACAAAAACACCTATTTTCATTATTTATATTTAGTAAAAACACCTACTTCACCAAAATTTCTTGGGGGGGGGGGGGTCCAGGGCCCCGGCCCCCCTAGCCCCGGCTGCGGGCCTGACTGACACATATACTCGCAAGCTCGGTGACGCGACGGTCCCATTTTCTATGCAGGTCAACCATCAGGAAAACATTTAAACATTGTTATCTATATGTATAGGCAGTAGAATTGCGTATACTCCGTTTAGAAAGGATCTATTCGATCGGACACTTGCTGCGCACAAGAGCACTTGAATGTTCTTTGCCGTTTTTCAACAGCGCCATCTATACTGCTTCTCGTTTTCGGTAGCAGACGTCTTGTGAGTGGAAACGTTAGTTGTCTAGTGATTGGTTGGCGCCATGTCTTTAGCCTTCGCAACGCTGCGTGTTATTAATTTACCAACTTAGAATTATTCGCGAACGGGAAATAAAGATAGTAGAAAGGTAAAGAATGCATGGCCGCCGGTGCTGATGAAGCTGGGCTCTTAAAGAGTCCGTGGGCGGAACCGAGAGGCGTCAGGGGGGTCCGGGAGAGGCATTGAATTATAAATCTCTAGGCCACCGCCAGGAGAAGCCTCTTCCTGACCCTTGTTCGGTTAACACCCACCGGTATATGCGAGTACGAGGCAGGCCAGCGTGTAATGCGCCCCCTATCAGTTGCCGATGCCTATCTACATATATAGCGCTGTCAGAGATCCCGTCCCGTCCTATCTTGAGCCTCAAACCTGCTCAGTCAGGGAGAATTTTATGCATGCGGCGTGAACTTGGTGGCAGCTTTCGGTTGACTTAATCTTGGAGTGATTGCGCTATTTGTTGATTTTGAATGAGAAAGAGGACTGTTTACTATGGTGGAAAAGGCGAGAGGTCGATACCGAGTTCTATTCTGCCGCTTCTGATTGGAAAATGAGAATGAAAGTAGAAAGAAGAACGGGAGAAAAGTGTTGAGGATGGGGTCGCAGTGACGCCTCAGATCAAATACATGAACGTATTTTCGTTCCTAAGAAGTCCTCGCTGATTAGCTGCTTTTTCTAATGTGTCTCTGTCACAAACGGTGAGAGCTTGCTCCGACAAACAACCTGCTAACTTCTATGTAGATATACACAGGCCGTGCAGCGCAAAATCGTATAAGAGTTCGCAAATGGCCTTCGGCTTTCGCTGGTATACCGATTAGCTCATACCTGTTCTTACGCACAGTTCTCTTTCTTTTTTTATTTTTTTTAATTACGACGTAGACTTGCCCTTAAGGCATAGCTCACGGACTACCTGATAAGTATACGGTCCTATAATTAGCACCGATACCATAACGTAGAATGTTAAACGTTTCGTAAAGTGTTAATAAGAGCACGGAGTGCACATAGCTATCAGATTCCACACCCGTTTCAAATGATAATAAATGAGGCTATGTCATTGGTAAAGGTGCACCCAAGATGGCGCTTACTCATTCCATTGTTATTGTATATATGCAGGTACAGTAACTCTGGGTAACCGCACGCTTCATGTTGCGCTTGCTTATATAGTTGTATACACTGCACGCGAAGGCGTGCAGTGTATTGTAGACGTTTGGAACTTCCCCGAATGAAGGAGGTCTTGACGAATTCAGCGAGTAAGAATCAAGGAAGGCGGGAATTCAGGTAGCTGAGCGTGAATAGGCTACTTAGCACCGTATATAGACTTCGGCACCACCCCTAGGGCTCGTGATGGATGAGCACTCCTTGACCAGACACCGTCGGTTGCTATACAAGAAGGCCACTAGGCGAGGCTCATCGCTCATCGCGCGCGCTAACCTCAACTGTCTAGCAGCTTCCACGTGGAGTTCGGCCAGACAGGATTTTCCTCTTTCTTTCTTGCCTCCTTGGTGCTCGCTTACTACTCTTAATTCGAAGAGCCTTCCACACCGATGTTATCGATTATGCCGTCGTTCCATGCTTCTGTAGGCTGTTTCATCTACGGCTCAGGTACCGCGTTTGCGGGTCCAGCGACGAGCATGCGCACTAAGGAAAGGTGTATAGGCAAAAAAGAACACACACGTGCAGACCGAAGGTCAAATTGACGAGCTTGGAGGTCTTGGTTCGAGGCAACGTATATACATCGAGTGTTTGAAAAAAAGTTGCAATGTATCAACGGGACTATAAACGATTATTATGGTAGTGGCTGAGGGCGTAGGTGGCACACTAACAAAATTCCGAGGAGCAAGATTTTACTGAAAGACAGCTGCGCTTGGTAAGGAGCTAAGCACACGGCGCAAGATTGCGAACGAAAAAAAAAAATAATGAGAACGCGTTTTTTCTGTCCATTCTTTTTTTCTTCTTGTTCGCAACTTCGCGCCACTTCAAATAGCTTCAATATGAATCATAAAGGGCACAGACCAATGAATATATATACTGTCGACTATACTACCGAGTGAACGACTTGCGTTTTATGCGCGCGTCTTGGTTTTTTATGACAATCTTTCGATTAATATATTTCAGTATTTCGACAGTTCTCGCGTGCGGCCTCAGTGTCGAGGAAAAGTCGTTGGCGGCGTGTTGTGAAAACATGAAGGTGCGTGTTTCTTTGTGACCTTCCTCTTCTGAGCCATACTCATGGTGTACATCGTTCAGAGGCGTTTATTTTATGTTTCTGCGCGCCAAGTTCTTCGTTACATCCTGGTATACGATGCTAGTTGGACAGCGATTAAGATTTGGCGATCGAAAAACGTTGTCCCGGCGGCCGGTTGTTCCAAGTTATCGCTGTGCGTGCAAGACTTGGAAACAGCAGGGCCACCACGCGTAACGGCCGTTAACATCCCTGCAGCTCTTGCGTGGCTGCGGAATTCATCGTCGCCTCCTTATTTCTTTCTTGTTAGCTACACGAAATAAATTGAAACGCGTTTCTGGCGGGCAGTAAGTGTTGTCACGCGACGCTCGCAGCACCAGCAGCGGCGCTTTTGAAGCTATTCATGTCGGCACTATACGACGGCGCTCGGCCGCTCCTTCCTTTTTCTTTTTAACCATTACTCGGCCCCTGGTTCGAACTGGCAGCTGGCTGCCGACGAGGCATTCTTGGGCGGCGAAGCAGCTATACAACAGTGGCGAATTTTCTTCCTTGAGGTCCCCTGTATTGTATGTATACGGGCAAAAAAGGTGGAACAAGCTTTCGCGCTTCAGCAACCGACGGGGCGGTTCCCCGGGGACGGCCTCTTTCGCGCTTCGGCGAGTCCGAGGGAGACCGCGAAACGCCGTAGATTGTGCCTTGACCCGTCGTTCCAGCAGGCCTAATCAAGAGCTGCCGAGACTCTATAGTGGCGCCACCACACCACGTGTGAGTCGTCTCCAGGGCATTCTGGAGAGTGTAAAATTAAAAGCGGGGGAGAGGGAAACACACTTGCTATTAAGTGGACTCGGAGGTGATTGGAGGAAAGGATGAAAGAAAAAAATATGAAAAGAAGCTGGTAGGAAGAAAGCAGTAAACATCTCTACGGCGAGCTCTCGTATATAAATGTTTAAAAATGTCCGCTTTAGTTCAAGAGTATAATACAGCCTTCCGAAACTAATGGCGTATCCTTTTTAATTACTGCCCGAACGTCTGACCTCTTATTATTAAGATGGAATCGAGTTGCCGGCTGCGATTACGCTGTCTGGCTCCCCGGCCACGGGTACACGGCGTAATCTTCTCGTTGCGCTGTTCAAACGCGAACAGATAATACTTCCTGATATGCCGCTCGCAGCACAGCCCCACTTCGCCATTATTTCAACCTTTTGTCATCTCGGTCGCTTTGTAACCACTAATTCGAAGGATTTACAGCCAGTGTGCTCATATTTGCTTGGGAGTAGTAATTACGGACGCACACTGCAGAGGCGCTCTTGTGTGTCTTGTTGACTCAATCGCGCTACATTAATGCGCAAGTAATCGAGTTTAATTACAGTATACTGACTCGTCTCAGAATGCGCACGAGGCCAGCAGAGTGATACCGTGACCCGATTCAGTGGGATTGCCTACTATTTCAAACCTCGCTAGCGGTGACTGTAGGGCAGAGTCCAATTACCTGATATTTGAGCGAGGAAAGTCATGTCCGATTGCGACGCTGCAAAAACCAAAAGTTATAGAAAGTAGATAGGTGCAAGAAAGAACAACCGCAAAGCTTATAAGGATGTTATCTCGACATTTGTGAATAAAGCAAAGAAAAGAAAGTGTGCTTGACTTCGCGTTAGATGTGAAACTTGTTGCAATCATGTACGAGAGGAAACAAGCATCGTGGGAAGGACAGATTTTTAAAAAATGCGATATATGTACTTCAGTTACATCTCATGCACGCAGCTGTTTCCGAACTCTCCGCGTGCCAACTTATACTGTATCCTGCCTGGTCTTATCGATCTGACAGGTGTTATCAGATAGAGAGGTGATTCTCCCACGAACAAGCGCGTTGTAATAACACTCAGATCTTATATATCGTGTTAGTGTTCGTGTCGTGAAGGTATGTGTCAGTGTATAAGGCTTGTATATATCTTGATCCGGTAATCTTATCCATGCACATGGCTCTACAGCTAAGTTCACGTGAAAATGAATTCGGCTTTAGTCCTTCTGCAAACCTTGAGAAACGGGATGAGTTGGTGTAGCTGGATATACTGAGTCGCCGCCGGCAACTAAGGATTGTTGGGATAAAGCGTCTCGTAAGTCCGTCTTACGCCGATACAGATCCCTCCGAATAGAGTCCGTAGCCGCTGCAGTATAATCTCTGCCTCGACTGTCGGAATGATTCGCTCGAAACATCAATGAGAAGGCAGGAGAACGTGCTGTTTCTGGCAGTCTAGTTATTTATCTTGCTCATTTACTGTAGCATAAAAGGTCCCGATGCAGAACATCGCACCAGAGATGAACACTGTTGAACGCGATTGTTGATGACTCTTGTTAAGAGGCAAGATTTACAATTGTTGGAGTTTTACGCCCCAAAACCACGATATGATTATGTGAAGCGCCGTAGTGCGGCTCCGGAAGCATACGGGTGTCTATAGCATTTTGCATCCATCGAAATGCGGCCGCCGCGGCCGGGATTCGATCCCGCGACCTTCGGATCAGCAATCGAGTACCATAACCACTAGACCACCACGGCGGTTTAAGACGCAAGCTGTTTTTGTCTGTACTTGCCAATGTTGCAGCAACGAAATCCTTCACTCTGATGAAGCGTGTTCTTTAATTAATGTCCACGCCCCCAAAGGGAAGAGCTCGTGACTTTGTTACGCTGCCACCCGAATTACGTAGGCACTGTCATTGATGTGAAGTGGGCTAATACTTGCCCGAACTTTTTCTGCGAGTTTTTTTCGGAAAGCTGGAGGGAAGATCGTCGTTAGCAATATTCAAAGCAGGATACAGACAGGACAGCGTGCTTTCAAGCACACTAGCTGACTAGAAGTGTGTTCGAGCTCTTCGGCAAAAGATGGCTGTACCAGCGAACCTTCCGGAATGATTTGCACGAGTGTCGTCGTGTCTCCCATGGTCTTTTTTTTTTTTTCCTAGGTGCTTCGGCCTCCATGCCGGCGCTCCGGGGCGACCGATCCGGGTTCACCTAATTGGTGCTACGACGGAGCCGGACAGCCAGCCGTCAAAAGAGGTTCAAGTACCTCCATTATTAATTAACGCCTCGCCGTTGGCGCCATGTTCTCTTCTCTTTGCCATCATTCGTGGCCGCTGTGTGCCCAGCGGACAGGACGCGGCACTGAATCATTCTTTCGTTACCCCATTTGCACTCCTCGGCTTGGTTCGTAACTACATACTTCGAGCACACGGGGTTCCAACAGCGAGGAAAAAGGGGGTGGGAGGGTGTCTGTCTGTACACAGTTAGTGCATTACTGACGGCAAGAACAAGGGGCGGCACAGGCGGAGTACATCCTCCTCACCCAGTATCGAGGAAATAGGGCGAGGGGTGTCGGCCGTCGCGACTACACAGCAGCGGCCTCTCGGAACCGTCCCTCCGAAAATCTGGTGAAAATTGGGGGCTGCTGGTGTTGAGGTGCCAAAACGGCTACACCAGACAAAATCTGGTGAAAAGTGGTGAAAATTGTTGAGGAATGGCTTGCCACTACAATTACTGTTATTTACACCGCGTTGTTGCCGACAATTTATTGCTTCAACCACACACCACATCCCACGAGTAGCGCCAGTTTCTTGCTGCACTCAAATCTACAAACCTTCAAACCAAAACCGGCCGAACAGGCTCATTGTGTGGCGAAGGTCGCGGGCCTGCTGGACGCCACCCCGCTCGTACCTCTTGTCTTCAGTAATAAAGTTAATTTTCTCCTTCTCCTTGTTTATGCATATCCACCTTCATGGCTCTAGAAGGCGACGGGCTCTAAGGAGGTTAAAAAAATTCTAGAGTGGAAGCAATCGAAACTTCGGAGAAGCGAATGTGAAGCCAGCGTTTGGACATACCTTACCTGAAAAACATAGCCTTCTCGTCTGATGTCTGATTAGAAAATGCCCTTGTTCTGGTGACGTAAATGCTAGGTTATCATTGGTCGGTTACGAGGTAAGTAATATATCTGAATGAGTATGTAAAGCTCGCCAAGGCTTTGATAAGGATGCCAGTAACATAGAGGCACGTTGGGAAGTATCTGTTCGGAACAATTAGCCATCGAAGGTCCGTGTTCAAAACCAACCTTGTCTTTACCTCTTGTTTTCTTTATAGTTTTTGGGCCCTTAACACGCGCTAATTGGATAAAAACAGTAAATAGGGCTAAATAACTGAAGTCGGTTTGTGGACACTGGCTTCATCATAAGACAAAACGAGATGTAAGGGCATGGTGTAAGATATATGTAGATCGAGTATATATCTTACACCGTGGGTAAGGGTAAGCTCATTGGTTTTAAACGAAGAAGAGCACATGTGACAGTTGACTTGCTACTTTTTCTTAGCTGATCACAACGTTTTATCGTTCGGCTTTTCCACTCCAGCATCTTTTTTTTAACATCATTTGGTGGGCCACCCAAAAACCCCCTTGCCTGTTTCTAGGAGTGTGCGAATATATGTTCTAAAATTTCGAATAATTAATCGAATAGTGTTCTATTCGATTCGGCGTTCGAATCGAATAGTGTATATTCGAAATACCAAATATTTTTCCAATATAAACTCTTCAGCATGGACGGAAAACCCAGAAGTAACGATATGCTGGAGTATTGAGGGGTACGTCATTTGTACACGCTTTTCATGCATGACTAACTACAGACGCAACTGTTATGGGTTGCACGGCGGGCTCGCTTGCAATTCCAAAGGCATAGCGCATGCAAGACGGGACGGCGAATGACAAGTAGACAGGCATAGACATCAGGGGGCAGCCAGGAGGGGAGGGGGGATTCAACCCCCCCCCCCCCCCCCCCCGAAAATTTTCAATTTTGCTTGCGTATATATACGCACACATACAAACGCACGCACGAACATACATAAAGTATAGTTGAACCCCCCCTCCCCGAAAAAAAAATTTCTGGCTTCGCCCCCAGCAGATGCTTTGTATGTGTGTTTATGCATCATTTGCCTCGTCCCATCTTGGATGCGCTACCTTTGGACGCAAATGTTATCGCGTGAGGTAAATTTCTTGCAGATGCAGTTTTCAACAATGATATTTATCTGTCTGTGGCGCTAAAGCCCATTACGTGATAACCGGTTGCTTTATCTGCTTCAATAAATGTTTAGCTCGATGTGCGGTGTTCGGTTAAAGATACCTTAATTCTTATGCCTCAGTTTTATTTAAAGGCGTGTGACAAAAAGACACCTTGAATAGTCTTGTCACTGTTGTATTTCAATGCATAGTTACAAAATAACCCGAATGCTCCAGTCGCTGATGCGTACGCCTACCTCAGTCTAGATAATTGTAGTAGTTTTTGTCGATTAAAAGTAATCGTAATGTTCCTTTAATGTTAAAATCCGTGAATATTTATTGCAAAGAAAGTGTTACGGGATCCTGGAGCTGTTTCGAAAATGGTTACGTGCGTCACTTCGCGACGGTGGATGCATCTGTTGAGCGCCACTGCCACGTGCAGACGCGTCTTCGTTTGCGCGCACCCGTGCCCCCTCGCTCTCTCCCCACCCCCCAACATAACCGTACGAGTGTAGTACAAGAGATAGCTACACTCCCGCCCCTCCCCCCGCTGTTCTTCGGCGTTTGTTTCTTTGCCTGGGGCTCGGAGAGGCGCCTGCGGACTATGCAGCTTCGATGGTGCACCATACACATCTTCCCGTGCTTTTTTTTTTTTTTTTCTTCGAAAAGACGTTCCTGCTCCCTCCGCCACCCTCCGTTCGCACCCCCGTACCGTATCTTCTATTTTTATATATATTGTCTTTCTTCCGTTCTCGTATGTCACTCCGCGGTGCTTTGTTCGTTGAGAACACACAGTGCGATACACAGTGCCGATACACAGTGCGCCATAGGCACACGGTCACCGGATGTTGCGGGAAGCAAACGCCTGCCTTCTTCAATGGTAGCGGCGGGGCCTTTGGCGTGTTGGCGTCGACAGCAGCACGTTTTTGTGCAGTGTTGATCGACTGATGCACCGAAATAGGAAGTGTCCACGCAGCTCAAATGGTTCGCTGGCGCTCTCCTCCTCGCACCACAAACACACACACACACACAAAAACAACCATTTGTCCCCGCGCTTTATGGCCCATTCAGTCAGGCGCGCGTTCAGTGTTCCAAGGCCACGGACCCGGGGGCCGTAGACGCGTGGCTCTTCTTAGAACTCGGAACTCCAAACGAAAACTGATTTCTGATTGGTCCGTTTTCTAGGGGCGGGGCTCCGTCCCCGTGCCGGCGACGGAAAAAATTTTTTTATACGAATACGCTGACAGCCACAAGCATAGGCGTGCGCAGGGGGGGGGGCAATGGGGGCGAGAAGGGGGGGCGCAAAGTCAGCCCCATACATTGTAGGGGGGGGGGCGAGAAGAGGGGCGCAAAGGCAGCCGCATACATTGACATAATAGGGAGGGGGGCGCTGCGACGAACCTTCGCCCCCCTGAAGGGGAACCCTGCGCACGCTTATGGCCACAAGTAAAAAATGCAGAAATAATCAAATCACTCTCCTTTGTAATAATATCGTTATAAACAACAAAAATATTTTCTATGGGGCAGGGCTTTTGCAAAGTAAAACGCTAAAAAGAAAAAAAATGACGTCATAGTCACCATTTTGTAGTGTTGGTGAAATCTGGTGAAATTTTGTTCTGGGGTTGGTGTCGAAGCCCCTTTCCAATCTGGCAACGCTGGTCCCTCCCCGTCCTGTCGGAACAGGGTGGCCGCCCGTCGGGGGCACACGCACCAGCCGTTGTTTGCCTTCTGCCGCTGCTGTTACTGCTACTGCTGACTCATGCGGCAGCGGAGCGGCCATCTTGAGCGGGGCGCGCGGAAAGAGGGAGGCGCGAATGACGGCACGGTCCCTGTCTTCAGTTTTCTGTTCGGGACATTTGTGAAATGCGGACGGCGCGGGGTTCAAGCATCGAATCTGCGTTCTTCGTGATGAAGGGGGGATGCGTGGATGGTGGAGCGTCACCCGGACATAGGCTTTTCCCTTTCTCGAATACGAGGCTGTTTTTTCCGTCACTCTGAGGGGCCATCTTTTCAGTACTTGTCAAGCATGGAATAAGGTATACATAGACATAGAGGGGATAGGGGGGGGGGGGGGGGGCATTTTGGTTTCTTAGAAACATGTTTGTAAACAAACGTTGATATAACAGCTGACGTGGCCTCCTCACTTTCCTTTATCTGGACAAAGTAATCCCCTTAAATTACAAAAGAAGTAAAATTATGAGCAAATGAATGTCGGAATGGCTTCGGGCTTTTTTTATTATTGCTCCACATCGCGTTGCGATGTAATAAAATGAAAATTTAGTAAACGAATAAAATATTGAGGGGCCATTCCACTCTGGGAAGATGTAGGACCAGCGCAGCTCTTCAGCACAAGGTGCAGAGACACGGCGGAGGCCAGCTTGGTATGAAATGACAGGCTGCGAATGGGTCCATCATCGTTCAAACCAATGCGCACGTGTAAAGTCTACCGCGACACATCGACTTTGACACCGCCATCGAAGTAATGTACTGTACACTGAGCGGCGATCACAGTGTCGCCCGTCGGTAATCTGACAGCGGTAAGGCGCGTCGGCATTTATACATGCGGAAGGTTCTAGCCTTATCGTTGGTGGCCGCGATAGTTCCAGATTAAGCTGTCCTGTTCGCGTTGTGCGCTCAAGCTCATCGGAACAATCTACAATAATCGGGAATGTTCCTAGACACTCCGGCGCGGCGTGCGCGAGCGAGTGGTTACACGTGTAACGCGTCGCTTACATGAAAAAAAAAATACGCAAAGAATTTCCCGTTGCAATATGGTTCAGATATATTCACATTTTGCAAGTGTGGACACGTAGCCTTGATGTTAGGACACTCGCCTTAAGAGTGGAAGGGCCCAGGTTCAAACCACAGCACCACTAACTAAACTTTCTCCACTCTAATGCATTAGCTTCTTCCGCCACTTCATAGAGGGCACTCCGTAGCTTTCCTTTTTCCATACCTGCCTTATCACTATTTCTATCGGTAAACTCTTTTCGTAAACGCTGCCGTGCAACACGTTTGGATTAAAAAGGAGAAAAATCCAAACTTAAAATTTATTTTGAATTCCGACATTTCGAAGCCCAACTTGCTCCTTGGCGGTTCCTTCGAACGCGTCCCCCTTCTTTTGGTGATCAATGACAGCCCCTGCATCAGGTAGAGGTGACAGCGAAGAGCTCATCGAACATATTGAAGGGTCTTGGGCTTGACGCTTGGGAGAGCACTAGAACTCCAGCTGTGCTTTTTAAAGAGGACTGCTCTGCCCGAATGGTTCTGAATGCGCAGTAAACACGCTGCCTGTGCACGCGCAGCGCATCTTAGTTCTTTCCTTCCTCCTTCTCAGTGTAGGGTAACAAACCAGGTGCAACCTAGTTAACCTCCTCGCCTTTCCTCTTCCTCCCTCTTTCACTCACAAGATTTCGGTTAGGGCAAAAAAACGAAACCCACAAGCAACTTGGCGTGCTGTTTGGTAACAACTCCGAGTGGTGAATAGGAAGAGGCAGGAAAGGTTATTGTTGTATTTTGCTTACATTCCTTTCGCGGAAAGAGCCGGGTAACGAGAGCTACTGATGTTGCTGCCGCTCTTTCAGCGCGCTGTCAAACAGCGTCGAAAACTCCCGTCTGCCTGACCTGTCGTACGCTTTACAGGACCATTGTGCGACTCCCGCACCCTCTGTCCGCTCAGAGAGGAGAATACCTCAAAAGAACCTGCCGGTACTCTTTGTCGAAACGTCCGCGATGCACAAGGCCGCCCACCCACTTTCTTTCCTCTCCGAACACTTCGCTCTGTCGCGCACGCGAGGGACTTGAGGAATTTATGGGAACGTCAATCCATCGCACTCGGATGCGGAGAAGGTTCTCCCTCGCTTTACCCACAATTCGTTATTTGTCTTTTCGTGTCTCCTGCGATTTCTGATGAGATGAATATGCCTCGAAGCGCGGCGCGCGCACCTGTGTTTGAGGTTCGCGCGCAGCTAGGAAGTTATGCGTTTTCCTTTTTGAAGATCAAGTGCAAATACTCTTCACACGGTGTTTGCGGAGAAAAGAGTGAGAGGGTAGGCTTCCGTCTGATATGCAAACTCACTGGCTTGCCTGCGGTCTTTCATCTATCTATCTATCTATCTATCTATCTATCTATCTATCTATCTATCTATCTATCTATCTATCTATCTATCTATCTATCTATCTATCTATCTATCTATCTATCTATCTATCTATCTATCTATCTATCTATCTATCTATCTATCTATCTATCTATCTATCTATCTATCTATCTATCTATCTATCTTAGCACTAACTAACCAACCAAACAACTAACTAACTAACTAACTTTTATTTTGCGCATCAAACTCTTCCCCTCAGTGCTCGTCGCTGACAATTTTTCGCAAAGTGGAAACCCTTTTGCCGCAATGGTCCCGAAACAAACCGTTCGCGCGAAGATAGGTTCGTCCACTGTACAGACGGTCTTTTGATCGTCGATACAAACCTTCCTTTCCTTTCTTTTCATTTTTTCTTCTTTTTTTCATGTGCGTCCCCGTGCGAAGCAAAGTACCAGACTACGATACCAATCTCTCTTTTTCGGTTGTCAGCTATCCTCTCTGTGTGCATGATAGTGCAATGGAACGTAGCAGTATACGAAAGCCATTGTTTCTTAAAAGCTTTTTGTGTGTTTGTGTGTTTTTGGCGGTCGAACGTGATGTTTGTTGTGCACGCGAGGGACGGCTATCTGAACTGCGAGCACGCTACGAACAGTTTTTCCTTTCAAGAGCGCCATGAAAACAGCCGGTATCGCTTTCCGTTTCTGTTCACTTACTTCTCGGAAGAGAATTTATGCTATACGCAGCAATGGCTTGAGGCAGTATGCGAAATTCCGGGACCCCAGGTCCCGTATTAAGTACAAGTTTTTGAAAAAAATGCAGTCTCAAATGGAATAACGGAATGGCTGAGTTTGCTTCATAAATCAACGGAAAACTGCGCCATGCAGAGGTCCCGCTAGTCATTTATGGCGCAGGTATACACGCGTAAAGAAATTTATGGCATGTAGTGGTACGGCACGAAGCTTTCGATACTTAGTTGTTATGATCGTTATTAGTTAATTCTTTTTTGCTGAAATCGTTTTGTAAAGGTGGCGATGTCATGCGCCTTTACAAAACAACTGCGAATACGCCCATTTGATCAACTTCTCATACAGTACTTCAACAACGTGTTTCAACAACGTACTTCAACAACATACGCAAAATAAATAAAATGTGAGGCACTACACACTCGTACGCGTTGCAAGCATTTTTATATATTTGGTTAACATTGTGCTTTCACGGTTTTGTAAAGCGTTATTGTCTTTATTTAGATTGATACTTGTTTCCTAGGTCCTCAACATTTATCAGCCGGGTTGCACAACTCGTTTGTCCCTCTACGCGGCAGCAATAGCTGACGTTGTGCTTTTCCTTCTTCGTCGTCTCTGTGGTACGAGTACACATTTAGTGGTATTCGCACCCTCGTTTTTCAAAGAGCACCAAACTAATTAAGCTTCAATAAGCTAAGATATTCCTGCTTCATGAAAATTTGTTCTAATAGCCCGCAGACAATATTCCGAAGGCGCAAGAAACGCGTGCTCTAGCCACCTTACGCAACAGATGCAGGCTGCTGAACGCTAGATAATTTTGGGAGGGAAGATGGACCAGGAAAGCTGCAGCCCCGCATGAAGGACACACCCAAAGGCACTCGAAACACGTTCGCGTTAAAAGAAGTGTCGACGCCGGTACATACGCATACATCCTTTTCTACCCTCGCGGTCATCACTCATCCCTCCTTTTCCCTCCGCATCCCCTAAGACAGCAGCTATGCCCGTATCATTCCACGTCTTCAGTGTGTGTTTGTAGATTCTCTTTTGTCTGTTTCCCTCCTCACTGGCTATATTTGTTCCCAATCAGCTCCCTCTTCTTACTGGTCTGTTTATACCCCGATTTGTTCCACTCAGCTCCCGAAGTCCGGGCGCACGCATCAACGGCAGCTCCTAGTTTAGCCGCGCGGGGAAGGACATCGGATGGCGTCGACGTGAAGCGAGACATCGCCGGCTACCAGCTACGTCCTCGGGCACGTCGTCCACCCCGCCGCCGCGGGTCCCGTCGGCGGGGGTTCGCACCCGACCCCGGATCACCGAGGAGGAGGAGGAGGAAGAAGAGAAGAGGGGGAGCGAACTTCCCGGTGGCGGCGGCCGCTGCGTCTCGCTGACGGGGGTGGCCGGCCGGACCGGGAATGAGCCGGACTGGTCACCGCGGCCGGCTGCCCCGAGCGTCCACCGAGTCCTGCAGCGTGCTGCCGTCGTTTTCCCTGCTGCTTCTGCTGCTGGTCGAGGCGGCGATCCTCCTCCGACCGGGTCACGCCGCGACGGAGACCACGGAACTGCCCTCCGACAACTCGTCCACCGAAGCGGTTCCCACCACCACGCTTGCCTCGCACAGTGACGTCGCCGCACGTGAGTGTATTGGCACCTACATCTTGTCAACATTACTAGATTAGCTAATCTAGTAACGTTGCCTCTAGGGTGGGGGGCTCTCATCCCCTGTAAAGTCGTTTCCTTTTCATGGCGTCCGCGCGTCGTATTTAGCGTTGTCGGTGGCATAGTTAGCGTAATCTCCGCTGACTACGCTAACTACGACGTGCGGGCGCCATGAGGAGAAAACGACCTTACAGGGGGTGCGAACCCACCCCCACATTCTCCATACGTTTTGAGGCCGCAGCAACTGCGCAGAAAGTGAAGACGACGATGCATTTAATAAATAAGCTTGAGCGTATTGTCACGGGCGGAACAATATCTCGTTAACCAGGCCATAATCTGGTAAAAGAAGACTGTCACCAGCAATTGAAAGACAAAAAATAAATTAATAAAACCTAAATATACTTTTACACGTGCTAGCCCGCGCGGATGAGAGAGCTGGCATGCGCTTGCGTTGATTATGGGTCATTGTGGTCACATTCCGCTTTCGCGAAGGTACGCGCATGTGATACGACACACATAATCTTGGCAGTTGTGCTTCGTTCCCGTATTTGCGAACTGCGTATATTGGCCGTTTTCTATAAAGGCCGGCTGGGTACCTTCCATACCGAAACCTTCTTCTGTGTGATGCAAGGTTTTATTGCGCGAGAATATATTCTGCCTCCGCTACGATGCTGCATCTTTCCTCTGATTGTCTTCAAAATGGGTCGTGAATATACAAAAACTTGGCCCTTTGACGTAACACTGTATTTAGTTCTGTGAGGCACCATTACAGAACGTTAAAGAAACAACATATACATAAGGGCCAGTAAGGCGTGTAGCCGATTACGTAACAGCCACTGACGTAAAATCATCCGTACGTTTGTGGTGACACGAAATAGATACGAGGTCAAAGTAACGCTAACGGCGTAAGTGATTGTGGGTAGCCGATATTGCTTGGACACCGTATAATTTTCTGACGATTCCTTACCCGGAAATTGCTCGTGCCAAGATAACTGTAGTATAATACTATAGGCGCACCAACCATTAGAAGCTCACGCGGTTATATAATTGCAGGGCCTTCAAGGAATCACGAGCTGGGCCTCTGCGTTGATTTGGGCTAATTTGCGATGATCCATGCTGCAAACAGCGCGCGGAAGGACAAGAGGACTGGCGACACGTACGCTCGTTGCACGTCGAGTCAATTCGCTTGCACGCGTGGGCTTTCATACTAAGTAGCGCTTGGGCGTCTCCGTCATTGTTAGCGTGGCCGCCGAAGCCGTGTGTGTCCTATTTGCATTTACTTACTTTTCTTATCATTCGACTACAGATGGGCAAGTGCCCCCAACAACGTGCCCAGCTCCAGGAGGTTTGATTTAGGCAGCGCGGAATATAATGTCGCTCGGAGCTTTGTGCCCCGGACGTCCTGTCGGTGTTCTGCCGAAACGTGCGTACATAGTCGCGTGCGTATTCCTGTCCATTTGCAGAGGGCAGTGACCGTTCTGCTCCGCCGGTTGCCGTTTCACGGCGAAGGCCGGCCCATATACGATACGAGCATTTTTTTTTTTCTTTTCGTCGACCACTGAAATGGCTGTGGTACGTTCTGGCTATTTTTGACTGCCGTGTATGTGCATCGGCAGTCACGTAGCACTCTGAGCTGAAGGGCCGCCTCGTTTTCTGCGAGCCGTAAATCAAAGCGCGCGTTTAATGGCACGTTGAAAAGACGGTAGCCGCAAGATCTCGTAGTTTTGTTGGTTTTGTTATTCGGAGAGCTTGGAACTTTAATTAACGTAATGAGGTATCCAGTATTGAGAGAAAGAGAAGATGAACGGTCACATTACCCCTGTAATTTTGTTCGATTTTTCTCATCAGTTGGGAGCCCTTTACTACGGCGTACCTCGTGAACCACTGTGCGGTTGCCCAATTAAAATCTTTAGGTTCACTTTATTCTTTCATTTTGTTTACATTTCAAACACCGAAAGCATAAGACCGCAGCTAAGTTTCGTTGCGACGCGATGAACCTGGATAGCTAGATATACCATAGACACGAGGGCACTGCGAAACCTTGCTTAGAATAATTGTTCGAGTAAAATGAGGCATTCGCTACATGCAAGGATTGCATATACGTTTATCTTTTGCGGAAGACCTCACACGGACTGCATTTAGCGTTTGTAACTTTCGGACGGGCGATATGGTGAATCACTTCTGCCCCAGCCCGCAGGATGATAGAGGTTCGAGAAAGTAAATAATAATAATAATAATAATAATAATAATAATAATAATAATAATAATAATAATAATAATAATAATAATAATAATAATAATAAATCTTGTCTTACCTGCTTAGTAGCACGAAGTCACAAACGAAATCCACACGGCTTTCTAAAGAAAAGATTCGAAACTTCGCGTGTAGGATATGTTTTTTTTTTCTGAAGGTTTACAGGTGTATTACAAGGTAGAGGAGCGATGAAGCACGCATGCATATATGAAAAAAAAAAAGAAAATCCTAAATTACAATATTAACATGGGAATAAAAAAGCAGTATCATCAAGCAACACAGAGGAATACGCAAGTCAGTGGTTATACACGAACAAAAAAATACCATAGTTGGTCGGTCCCTCTTTCATTGGAATCGGGCGCCATACGAATGTGTAACATGTCTACATGGGCGTAGTTGTAACCTTGTTGGATGTGAAATTCAAGTGCATACATTTGGACACCGTCTACTGAAAAAAAGGGGGGCCAGCTGATCAAACGTGCCTTTTCGAAATCTCCATACACCAAAGCTCCTTAGCGTCTTCGTCTTTCAGCCAGTGCTCCAACGACGCAACATATCATCTTCCACCCAATTTCGGTAACAGCGTTGGAAGTCAACGATCATTTCCGAGAACGTTTTTAAACTAATAAGTGTTCTCTCTCTCTTTCTCTCAGAAGCCTTCCTCAGCTTGGCTATAACAGGAAGTGAAGTGCAAACCGGAAAGGAATCGATAGACCGGAAGTAGAAAACCGCACTCACGGGGTTGCTAGAAAGCTGACGTGCTACTTTACTGACATCATATCCGTCTCGGAAATAACGCCGGCAAATACTTGGTGGAGCCCGGCATAAAACACTTGCGTGTTAAAAATGCAAATAGAGCGTGTGTTCAATAAAGCGAGCGCATATTTGCCCACGACTTTGAAATACGCGCTAAAGTATTGCGGGAGACTCGTTTTCCGGCAACACCAACGCCAGGGTGTACGCCAGGCGCTTCCTTGGTAGCCTGTTATGGGTGCGCCAATGTAAGACTCGCTGTCGGAGAAGCGCGGTTGCGGGAAAACAGATCGTCGCATCGGTACCACTTTAACCAATTTGAGCTGAGAGCCCGCGGCAAGATGATCGCTCACTTAGCGGCCTGCCCAGTCTCTCCCAGCTGAAGCCGTGGGAGTGGCGCTTGCAGAGAGATGCACTTCGCCGAAAGAAGCATCGGTCCTGAAATTCGTTTACACGATGCCTGTTTCCTTTTCTGTCCTGTCTCGTTTCTCTTCCTTTACGAATGAGTCATTCATTCAGTACATAGCGAGTGGTGAGCGGGTGGTCCTTCTCGTGAGAACAGCAAGAGAGAGAGAAACAAAGAAAGTAAACTTCGAATACTTGTACTCATTGCTCAAAAGAAAGTGCGCAAGAGCGAAAAATTGTACATAATGTATTTTGTAAATGGGAAGCACAAACACTGGCTCTTCAATTCTGTGGAAGTCCCGCAATGTCCAAAAAGGTTCCCGAAATGGAGAAGACTGCCATCCGCTGAACTGTCGTAGCATGAAGCTATATACAGTAGCAGCCCGTATGCGTTCATGATGCCGACAATGATTTGTTTTAGGATGACATAAAGCGGACAGCTGATGTGTCAAGCCCTTCCAGAAGCTCGTATTCCTAACGAAACACTATCAAATTAAAATTGAAGTCTAGGTTTTTACATCTGAAAACCACGACGCGGCAATGACGAACGCCGTTTAGTTGATTTTCACCACCTGAAATTATTGATTTTCACCACTTGGGATTCCATAACGCGCCCAATTAACGTACGTAATTGTCCTTGCACTTTGCCTCCTTCGAAATGCGGCCGCCTTGGCTGGCTTACGAAGGCAGTTCTCAACTTCTTGAAGGCATCAGACTTGCACCGGCGGTTATAGACTAACGACGTTAGCATGACTGTGAGATGTGTGTGACTTTTTGTGCGTGCTTGCTCTCCCTCTCTCTCTATCTTTATATCTCCCGCATCCCTTCCCCCAGTGCAGGGTAGCATACAGGTCCCTCTAGACTGGTTAACATCCCTGCCCTTCCTTTCTCTCCTGTTCTTTCCTTCCATGGCTGGGGATCGAACCCGCTTCCTCGAGCTTAGCAACGCAACACTTCGGCAGCTAAGCTACCACAGCGGGTGAAAGCACCGACCAATATATAGTCACCCATGAGACTTTTAAAAAGAGAACAAAATCAAAGAATCAAACGAGAGATCCGATTGTGATCGCAGTGCATGACGCACCGCTTCCTTATTTTGATTACATTCTGCTTGAGCAAAACTATAGCGTCAATGTGCTTAAAATGGTTATGCTAAAAGTGTTTCGAGTTATCCGTGACCACCAGTCACCGCCCGCCACGATATCGTTGCACCGTTGCGCTTGTGATAGCGGGCTTTATCCCAGTGGGATCATACTTATTCCTCTTTTATCGTTACACGCTTAAGTCCAATCACTGAAGAGCCCGAGGTATTGATCGGAAGAACTATACTATGTAGTGATGCATTACTTGGGTCGCCAGCCAGCGCGAGTGGTGGACAGCGCGAGTTACGTTCCCGAGCACTTAATTACTGGTCGACCACGAGCATGCCACGGAGCGCAGCCGTGGTGCATGGTCATCGTCAGTGGACATAGCACACCGCGCCTTGTTAGCGAAGACCGCTTGTACACGACGAAGGTCACGTTCCCACGCGCGCGAGTGCGCGATATGCAACACACGCCGGGGCACTTGTCCGAGGGGGGAGGTCCGGCTGAGCGATGCAGGAGGTGTCGCCCGTGCCGCCGATCTGCCCAATGGCGACGGAGCAGGTATCCAAACGCTGTCCTTTGCCCCGGAGGGGTGCTTGTTAATGTTCCGTATCACGCAGCAAGTTGACGCGCCTCCCTGGAGTGAACTCCCAACACTCGAAAGCAGAACTGGTTTGATGGCTCCCTGCATCTCAGCCGGTTCGCTGGCTCGATCGGCTTCCATGCGGGATAGCACCCTGTGGAATGTCTCATACCTACGGCGACGACTTCGGTTGGCTAATCAACATTTCTTTTAGTTCGGTATTTGCCTTCATATTCTTTTTAGTCTTTACTGACTTAGAACTTTGATCATTGGTCATCTGTCAAAGCGATTTAATCCCAGATATTACCCTGCGAAATTGCGCTCTTCGGTCCGCCTTTGAGTCGCCTTTCGGGTGTCCTTGAAGCGTAAGCTGTTTTCTTTTCGTATTTTGTTTTTGAGGCTAAGTACGTGTCGCGATATCAATGTCGGCACCGACATAAAGATGATAATGAGACTCCAATGCTTGTTGCGAAACGTGCTCGATATCTTTCCATACTTTGTGCCTGCATTTGTGGGCAGTGGTCGGCTTGAAAACATATCGTAGTTTACTGTCCGTCAGGACCATTTGGCTGCATGCAGGCACCATTTATTCTTCACAGAGAGCCAGAAGAGTGGAACGGGTTTCATTTCGTACATATACGCCTAAGTATTATTACTGAAGTTAAGTGCTGAGAAAAAGAGGAGTGCGTTATTTATTTGGAGGCACTCGGGTTTATGTACAAGTGGCGCCGGGCTGCCGGTAAGAGCTCAAGATGTGCTACATGTTTTACTTTTACCTGCGAGACTGTAGTATGTGCGCGCGTGAGTGAAATAATAACGTAGAAATGAGGAAAAGCGACCTTAAAGTTAACGAGAGGACAATATGCCGCAGGCTGGAGTCAAGCCTGCATTCTCTGGATGGCGTGTACGATGTTTTCCCTCAGAGCTATATATATATATATATAGGCGGCGCTGTCTGACTTTCTATGTTTGAAATTATTGCCTGAAGTTTTTCCATGCGATTGTAGATCAAGCATGTATACTCCTGATAACTGTAACAGATTTAAACTACGTATGCATTGACTATATTGAATTGATACGTATATGTTCCTTTAAATGCCGTAACGTTTCTTTTACATAATATTTATCGGCGTAGAAAGTTATCTCGCAACATTGAACATTCGTCGTTAGATAACCCATGGCTTCCTCACTTAAGGAAGGGTGCATGCGACTCATGAGAGTCCTTTCAGTGCAAAGCTTAACGATCTCACATACGCCAAAGCTATTTGCGCCGCGAATTGTGCATGCTCTCCGCGATGAACCGTACGTGCGTGTCACGCACGAACTCTTGCACGCGTTTACAGAGACGTCGAGTCTGTGTTGTGCGACGGCGCAGACTGGCGACACACGAACCCATCGATCGAGTGCCGCATGTCTAGCCGTCAGGACACGCGCACGAGTCCCTAGGGGTGTATGTGGCCCCGCCCTCGACGCCACACGCGACACCACGCACGTCACGTGACCTAGACCCGCGCGCACACGTACATGCACCCTTCTAATGGCCGACCGTCGGGCGTTGCATCGCTGCTGCGGCTCCTGTGTGTGATTCATGTATGAAGGACATCCATTACGGCTAGAGTTAACACGCCGCGCTGGCGGCCATGATTGCACCGCGTGCGCGGTCATCCTCTCGGGTGCATCCCAGCGGAACAAAGATAAGGCCTGTCTCTGCTAGCGTGAATGCCAAGTTCACCGTTACGCCGCAAGAAAGTTTCGAAAGAAGTCAGAAGCAGACTAATAGATAAGGATTCTTTTAGTGAATGAAAGACGAGCATAATTAAGACGGGCATTACATGAACAGTGACAATACACGCGAGATTGGGGTGTCTGTTAACGTGAGCACTACGTTTATGGTTGGGGTAACGCTTTTATATAGCACGCGGAGCTAACCTTGCATGCTGTGCCCTAAATACTTGCTCCAGTGTGTCTCGCACGTTGTTGACGCAGATAGCACTTCATTGATATGTAGGAACTTTTTTTTTCTTGATTTAAACACTCTGCTAACACACTTCTTTATGTGTGTGCTGTAAATCTACCGTTTACTTAGCACCCCGATAAAGCGGTGAGAGGTTGTCAACCAAAGTATGTTCGCTGTAGCCAACTTTTGACAATGACGACATTTAGTCATGACAGCCAGCCACTATCCTCGCCGTCATTTAAGGTAAGAAAGTGATGCTTACTAAGATTTTTGAGATCGGCTAGATGCCAGAGAAAAATGAGCTCTTCGTTCAACCTGAATGTCTAAGTTGGCGCGAATGATTAAAAAAAAAAGGTTAACGTGAAGGGCAAAAAAATTATCACGAAGAGAACTATCACTTGAGCATGCAGGCTTTGGGTATTCGTATGACTGCTTCGGAAAGCCCCCTTGCACACAGGCACATGGAAAGTTGAGGGAATCACTTCATCGTGGTGATATGCCACCTCGAGTATCGCGATCGTCCCCTTCAGTAACCTTAGCTGTTTGGTTCAACGGTATCTCCTATCGTTTAGTTCAGAAGTATTCAGATTACGCTCACAAACAAACTTTGATACAGTGCTACAAGAACCAGCTTTACATGTTGTCCGCCTCTTTGCGGAATGTATCGTCGGCAACGCAACCTGATGTTTGTTTGCGCCCTTTGGGGCTTATCTTTTCTATACACCAAAACCGCCATCAACGTTGCGTGCCCTTCGTTTATTTTAACATGTTGTGCTCGCTACTTTCCAAATAAGAAAACGGTATGTCACGTCAATACGCGTGCGCCGATCGTGACATGAAAGAAGCGGGAGCGCAGCGTCAGAGAAATCGAATGCAGGAAAGATTGATGAGAGGGTAGGAGACAAGATAGGCCCCGAAAGGTGCAAATTTTTCTTTAAGTGTAAGTTAAGCTTGGGCGTGCCTCACGGACTGTATCAGTACTACTGAGTTCAGCTTTCCGCATGTGATAGTCACAGTCGACAACTTTTCTTCAAAACTGCGTGCAGATTTGTAAGTGCGGAGCACTTTTTTTTTTTGCACCAAACACCGTGAATGACGTCACGTATGACGTCAGGTGCAGAGCCCCATAAGACCCCTGCGTGTGCTGGCTCGGAATCGTTGGCACTGGCACAGTCACGTGGTAGTGTTCGCACGCGCGATGCGATTGCCATCTGCCGCAGCATAGGTTATTATGCTGGTAGGGCTTTTCCGGTTCTATTATTGATTCCTGGGGGTTCACCCGACGCGGCTACATAGTTTTAAGCGCGCGTATTGTAACCAGGCAACGCCAACTCGGCGGTCGGAGAGGCATTCTTTTGTGTCGCGGGTTGGAAATTCGATAGCGCTTGGGTTGTGCTTCGGTGCACAGTCACGACAGACAGTTCCCGATTCACGACGGCGCACTTGCTACCTCAATGCTTATAGTATATACCTCGCGAATCGTCATTTCGTAATGGCTCGTTCGAAAAATCGAAAGTGCTTACGATTTTGACTTGCTAGCTTTTCCGTGATGAGAAAAAAGAAAAAGCCAACAACAAAATATTTCTAACTTCAGCAATTATGGCATACGGTGGCGGCGAGCACGTGCTAGCCGTTACTGTTAGAGCAAAAAAGTTCTCTGTTAAGCCACCTTTGCACGTTTAATGATATTCAGCCAAGCGTAAGATAAATCGTTGGCAATTGTCGTTAAAATTACGCATTTTCATGTATTGCAGGTAAGGCGTCTTGCTCGAAGGGACAAACCTCACCTGAAAATGCGGAACTGCGCGTGTGTTCGTGAAAACACGTGTATCGTCCCATCTTTCAGTCTTTGTCATTTTTTCCAAGGTAGCTAGCCGGGCTTAGCCTGGTTCACCTTCCTGCCGTTATCACATGCATGATCGCTCTGTTTTGCTCCACGCGCATGGAACCGCGCATTGCAGCGTGTAGGTGAGTGTACACTGAATCTACATACTACGTTTTCACCGTCTCCGATTGTGATATAGGGCCACTGTTACGCACGGAAAGCACGTATGCGGCGATATCAGCAGAAAGAGTGGCGAGCGCTATAGATCGGTATAGCAGAGCAGCTCGGATGGGAGTGCACTGCCGCACCCAATGCTCGGAAACGCCCCTTCGCGAACGTTTCATCAGCACGTGGCTGCGCCTATGCGGCATCCGCTTCCGAGAACCGCGATGTCGAAACCTGAGTGTGCAATTACGTCATAGGTTATTGATTGCCGCTATATTGCTCGTTGTGGCGCAGGTGCGTAACTGTGTAGAAGTGCGGCCGCTTTGATCCTGCAGCTTCCGCCTCTACAATTTCAATGTGATACCTTTGGCTGCGGTAATCCGTGCTGTTACTTCGTTTCACGTTAGCGTTCTATCAACCAGTCTTCTGCTTCTTTACGGCGCATAATTTGCAGTTGCACGTCTCAATGTGAGCTCGTTATCGTTCAACGCTTCGATTGACTCTTACGTTGTTTCCACATGGCGGCGCAGTTTGTCCTTTATAAAAACGTAAAACCGAATGTGATTGTTATTGTTTAAGCGTCGATGTCACTTTGGGTCAGCTGAAGGTAAAGTAGCTTTTAAGCACGACACAGTAGCCCTCCATTTCATTTAACGCTCAAATAAGGGTATACTTTGTCGATCTTGTTATTCTGAAGAGTGGTAAGCAGGGCTAGTTGGTATGAATGCATAGTAATGGACAGCGCGACATAAAAACAAGAGGCACAAAAGGAAGATCAACACGGGACGGGCGCTGTTCTTCTGGCAAACCGCACGGGGAAGCGCGGTTGAGTATCTGTGCGTGCAGCATCCTCCAGATCATTCTCTGGAAAGCTGTACCATTTTCAATTGCACTCACGCAATGTGTCCTCAAGCGTAAACAGTGAAAAAGCTTTTCGCGTTCACGTGAGTACTTCACGTAACATGCTTTCGGTATAGTTCCGATGGCCGCGTTATGGCCGGTACGAGAGATTCTGTTCTCTGCGAACGTAGCGGCCACCATCTGAACGCAACCTAAATGTTCCTAAACGCTTTAGCTCCAAGTTATGGGTAGTTGGCGTAAGAGTATAGGAGCCCGCACGATGGCGCAGTGGTTACGATGCTCTAAATTAGAAAGAAAAGTAGACAGGACAAGTGCTAAACTTCAAACCATGTTTATTTAGGAACATGCGTGACTATATACCAACTCAAATCACAAGGATCTCCACATCGCGCTCATACAATGACATTACTAAAAGTAACCCTTTGCACTATCAAAGAGAAACCAGTGTCACTACTGAGCAAGTAATCACGCATGCGTCGCAAGCAATGACACCCAGAGATGCAATAGCGAAAAAGACAAAACGATAACCCTCTCACCATATCAAAATCAAGATTCCTGCACGCGTAACAATTACAAAGTGCGACATTAGGCAGGTACGTTAAGGAATGACAATTCTTTATCGAGGTCTGTACACTTCCTTGATTAACGAACTGACCATATATAAGAGCAATTTGAGCGCATCGTTAATTTCCTTTCTTCTTCATATACGTGCAGCGAGCAAGGCAGCACTCAGTCAGCCCCTGCCTCCGGAGGAAGGTGGCGGCGGCTACATCTACTGGGTGCGCGGTCCCGAGCAATACGTGTCGCTATCGGGCGACCTGAGCGTCGAGTACGGGCTTCCCGAGGTTCGCGGTGCCGCCGGCAGCGGGCCCGCGGGCGGCCTCACAGCGCACGTGGCCGACGCCCGGGACGGCACGGTGCTCGCCAAGACCGACTTGCCCCGCCGAGGTTCCACGGGACGTGTGGTGTTCGCCTGTGGACTCGTGCACCGCGCGGGAAATTACACCTTTGCACTTGTCGCTGCCGACGGGGTGAGTATATACGTGTATATGTATGTGTGTGCCATTATCAAGGAGATTTAAAAAGAATTGATGGAGTGGAAATAATACCTCAGAAGTGAAGCCGCACCCACCCTGAGGTGGTGTCTGTGGCCGCCGTCTTAGTAGGGGTGCGATAAAACGTTAGCGTTCAGTAAATTAAAGGAAGAGTTTTTTCTCCCACGCCCTAAAAGTTTAATATACGCAATTTTTACCGGACAGGTGCTGCTCATTTTGTGTCTTTGTGTGACTGGTTTCCTTAAAAAAAAACCCCATTGTCCTGGCAAATTTTATTGGAGAAGTCATCGATACTCGTGTCGATAAGTTGCTTTCGTCGAAAACAACAATCTATTATTTTAGAATTAACCTAGCTAGCCTTCACATTAACAGAGCTAAACAACTTTATCTCTAAGCGGGCGCCACGCGAAAAGAGCATGTTTCTAAAATGATGGGTGGGCAAGCGCTGGCTTCAATTTTGCCGGTAAGGCCATTCGAGAGCTTCACTCCAGAACTTTAAAAAAAACCTTCTCGGCCAGGGTTAACATTTTATTGTCGCGCGATGAAAAGTCGTCAGGCGAGGAATCTCGCTTGAGCCAATGTTTCGACGAGGTTATTTGCCAGGGCAGCAAGTGATTTCTTCGGCCGAAAAGCAGCTGCTCTCTTTATACCTGTCAAGGAAAAGCCCCGCGTTGTAGAAGATGTCACTTCGCTCCAGTGACATTCCCCGTTTAATTTCTGATCGGTTCAAGCGTCCATATTCCCGTAAACTTCTGTTTTGTTCAAATTGTTCCCTGTATTTTTTGCCAGTTTCCAAGCGAAATTTCCCATTTTCTTCACACGCGAACACATTCACTCGCAACAAAAAATGCAAAAAAAAAAGAAAAAAAGAAAACGTCAACCACCGCACAAATCGTTCGTTCGACTTTATAGCTTTCGTTTACAGAGAAAAGCCATGTGCAGTTGAAATCCAACCATTAGAAACTGACATATAAATAAAATTAAGGAACATTCAACAAACAGATGCCCAACAAACATGACTGACTGTGCGCAACGCCCGAGCTTGCGCATCAGATCTCTTTCCATCGTGGACAGGACAGAAAACTTCATTAGCAGGTGTGTTTGGACCCCCCGGGTCCCTGGACCACTGCGTGCTCCTGCCACGCATGTAGAGATGAAACGCGCAATCGTGTCTTCTTATTGAACTTCTTAGTCATGTTTTTTTTTTTGTCATCGAGCATAACGTGATAACGATACTGATGCACTGAAGCGGATTTTCTTTTTTTTTTCTCTTGTCCTGTGTTATCTTTGCTTGTTCTTGTTTTTTGTCAAGTAGTGTTGTAGTACGGGTCGCCTCTCAGTATTCGCCGCCGTCATATGATAACATGCTTAAAGGGAACCTGCAACACTTTTTTAGCAAACATTGCCGATCGGTAGTCGAAGCTTCTCAGAACACGCGAGCCAAACATTATAGCGCAGCACGCGGCCTGGAATTTAAAATTAATTCTCCAAGTCAGCTAGAAATCGCTCTTTCTTCTCTCAGAAGGGTATACCGGCTTGGGCTAGTTGGTAGGTCATGAGAATTATTATAGGGCAAAAGCAAGACGAAGACAAAAGGTACACGAAGGACACTGTATAAACACAGAGATGACCGCGCCCGAATCATCGTCGAGGCTGCGCAGATGGCACGTGAGCACGACTCATGCGTGAGCAAACCTTTCTTGTCTCTCTCAGAGAAGGAATTAAGGTTTCTGGAAAGTGTCGGCGTCTTTTTTTGTGTTTTTTGCTTTTCCTTGATGTTTTCTTTCGTTTCTTTTTGTATGTCTTTGGTATTTTTTGCCTTGCTCATCTTTGCATTGCTCATCTTTTGTCACGTGGTTGTGCCACCTACATATTTTCGTGTTCTGCACAATAAACCCAGTTGGAAGTTAGCGCTCGTCTTCGTGTACCTTTTGTCTTCGTCTTGCTTTTGCGCTATAATAATTGTCATTTTCTTCTCTCGTCATAAACCATGCCATAGACCCAAATGACGGCACCATAAACCCAATGTCTACGGCCATTGGCTGATTTGAGCGTTGTGCGCTGCATAATTACCGCTGCTGCCGCGGGATGCCGCCACGTGGCCGCTCGCGATCACACTGGAGGTAAGGAGCGCGTTAGAAGGAAAAAAAAAAGAAAAGTGCTCAAGGTCATGATGCGCGCTGGCGAACAATCGTAGCTTCTTGCTCCCTTGTCATTCCCCCTCTGCTGCGTAGCTTTCAGCGCGCTAGCTGGTACGAGAGGAGAGAGAAAGCGCTTAAAGCGTGCGACAAATCCCTGTAACTCCGCTCGTACCTGACCGATTCTAAAAATTTTTGCGGCAGTCGATTCGTGAGACAATGAACTCATTTACTGAAGCCATTCGATGATTACTTGGAAAAGTGTTGTAGGGCCCCTTTAAGAATGAATATGTGGCGCAGTGTCAAGAGAACCGAAATAGCTCGCAACTTTTCGTTCGTAACAATCATTCTCTTGCGATATTTTTCATACACCTTTCGAAGCTCATCCTGCATTAAGTAGGACTCCAACCGAGATTACCAGGCCTGTGAAATACGAGTTGTTTATCATTATACAACTTAATAATACAATAGTAGGGGTCAGGATGATAGAAAGAAATATAGGAGAAGAGATGAACCCTTTCGTATACGTGCTCCCGTTTGTAATCGTGTCACACAAATGCTCTATTTTTTGCAGAACTACGTCGCCACAGATCAGGTTCAAGATAATCCGAACATTAATATCGCGCAGCATTCAATAATTTACGTGACATATATAGCCGAATAAGGCTAAGGTTTCGCCATAGGGGCGCTTAATTAAGAGGTGGTATACCTTCGATATACGACGTTCGCGAGGATCGGAAAAGCCATTGCAATCCGAAGCTAAATTGTGAGGACAGCCAAATAACAAAAATCATCTCAAAAGAGCTCGTATATGGCACGTGGGTGCAACAAATAAAAAAGAGAAAGTATGCGGTCCCGACGAGCGTGGGCTCGCGGTGGTACCTGCCTGCAGGCACGTCCGGTTATAATAGCCGAATCGGATGCACCGCATGAAAGCACGGTTAATACGCAACAATCACGGCGAGCTGCTCATCGATCGCGCGCTGTGGTGCCGCGGTAAAGGTACGTAAACTACACGCCGCAGTCGCCCACGCATGCCGTGCTTCTGGGAAGCAGCGGACACCGCTCTTGGCGCTGACATTGATAAGAGGTGCGGGCCAATCCAGCAGGGACTCGTAAAGAGGACCCCGAACCATGGAACACACGCACGCGTGCTGGTGGTCATTCATCAAGAGGAACCCGCCTCGCGAGACTCTGACCGCGGCTTCCGCGCGGCTGCGGCTGACGACCCTCGTTGGCTGCACTGCCTCGCGGGGCCGTTTTATTCTGGCGTCAGACAAAAGGAACAGGGCCCCTTTGGGAGGGAGAAAAGTTTGAGTCTTAGTATAGTCGAGAGGATGAGGGGAAGAACGTATGGCGAGAAAATTAGAGGTTGACTCCCCTGACTTCTCGGTGCTGGTGAAGATGGGAATACCGAGATTTCAACGACGTTCCCCGAGGCAGTGGTCGGGGGTGAACGAAAACTTCTCTACTGGTAACTACGGGATGCGAAGAGTTTCTTTTGCTGCGTTTGGTAGACATATGAGTTTGTCTTAAAACAGGGAGAGAGTGAGAAAAGGATTTTAGCTGAAAATTTAATAAGCAGCTCCAGAGGCACAAGTCAAGTTCCATGACTAAGAGTGGTGCTGCACAGGCTTGACTGGTTGGTTTAGGGGTTTAACGTCCCAAAGCGACTAAGCTATGACAGACGCCGTAGTGGAGGGCTACGGATAATTTCGACCACCTGGGCTTCTTTAAGATTGTCTGATAAAATTATGATTAAACTTTTCTTCAGTAAAAAAAAGTTCAAAACGCAGGACACAGGCAGATAAACAAGAGGCGTGCACAGGGGGAGGCGCTTCACTGCAATTGCTAGTTGGTTAGTTGGGTTTATTGGCAGAAAAGCAACTTAAACCATGCATTCGCCAGCCACAATAATCGGCACATGTGTGTTTCCTGTGTACATTTCGTTGAGTGATATGTCTGTCACTAATATACTCACTTTGACTCGGTTGAACTAAGCAGAATTGGCGTAAAGACCGTTCTCTAAGCTTCACTCAGGTGCCCATGTTACAACTGTTACTACATTGATTTTTTAGAACGGTGACGGTATAGTGTAGCGCTATACCTCACAACCCGATCGCAGGAAACCGTTCTGGCACGATCGACACGGGACACCCTGGTTCGGTGGCCCGAGGTGGTGACGCACGTGCCCCTCTTGCTGGAGACTTACGGCTCGGACGTGGTGGTGACGTTCGAGCTGCCTGGTCTGCGCTGTGCTCCCCTGCACCAGGACGACTACGGTTTTGTAGTGTCGCTGGTGTACAGGGGCGCGCACCGCGAGCCCCAGTCCTGGTTTCAGGAGTCCCTGGTCGACCAAAAGCCCTTGGCAAGCTGGGCCGAGCTGCGAAGTCACGACGTGACGCTTGATTGTCATGCCTTCGACAGGGCCGGCTACTACCAGGTACGGGAGACCAGCTTCAATGTGACGGTGGTAGGCATCCAGCCTACTGCTGGCATGTTTAGGCTGACAGTCTTTAAAGCGGTGTGTGCTCCGCGTTAACATGTTTCGCAACGTCACTGAAGCACGTCGCTAAACGTTCAGCAGACCGCTGTCATTTACACGGCCTCTAAACAACCTCTGAAAATACAAATTATGAGCCCGTTATTATCTCCTGGCGTTTTCCCTTTTTTCGGCCCGATTCGTGACGACAGCAGTCTGTTTACGTGACGTCTTGAGGAAATAAGCTCTCGTCTCGAATGATCCATGTACGAGGAATATCAGTCGTGAATCGTCCCCTACCCAGCTTTGTCACGCAATCGCGCGCCCTTGCTGCCTTGCCTCGCGTGACTGTCGTGCGCGATCAACTGATTCTCTTCGTTTTGTGCGTTTCCGACTGCGCAAGCGAAGACAACAGCGTGTAGCCGAAAAGCGCGACATCCTGATAGGCTCAACGCCTAGTGCTGACATCGTTCTCGTGTTTTATGAAAAAATAAGTTGAGAGGAGGAGATAGCACCTGTGGAAGGGTGCCTTGATGCACTCTAAGTGGTTTAGAGGCCCTTTAAAGAAACTAGAAAGGAGATGTGGCATTTCGTTACCCGATATGATAGCTCAATGGCTCTGGTTACGTGTCTGCAATCACGTGGTAAAACAGGCTACTTCAGGGCTTACAAGCATGGAGTAAGCAAACGTGACAACCCATTGCCCACCGACACATTTCCCCGTGTGTAGGGCAGCAAACTGGACGTAGCGTAGTTAACCTCCCTACCTTTCCTATGTTCCTTCTCTCTCTCTTCTACATCCCCTTCCCGCTTCCCACAATAGGACTAAAGGCCAACTCCGGCGATTTTTCGAGGTCCATGGATCTCAATAAAATTCGCTGGGTACGTTCCTCTTCACGTTCCCGTTATATATGCCAAATTACAAGCTGGAGACATACGCAGATTCATTGGAAATGAATTTTATTGATTGCCCCGACTCTCCCCACCTCGCTTCCCAAAATTATTGGCAACATTGGGTGCGTGACGTCATTTTTGTTAAGCGGAAGTGACGGAACCGAGGGGCCCCTAGAGCGTCTGCTATCCGCAAGGCAACAATCGCGAGTGTTTGGCGAGCGCTTCGTTGGCTGGGCGTGTGAATTTCAGTTCCTTGTGGTAATGCGTGCGATGGGTGGCAAGTGGTGTCGCGTTGTGGGCTGCACACGATTCCCCGTTGGCAGTCACGAAACACTTGCACCTAACGATTACCCTGCGTCTCTATATTAGTGTTTTAGCTAGCAATGTCGGTTTACCGCACGGAAAGTACGGTAATACCGTACCGGCTAAAGAATGCACATGCGTGAACACCACGGAAACACTTCCCGTAGCATATACAGGGTGCACCGTGACCGGGCCTATATCGGTATACGGTGAGCTCGCATCGTGCGAAACAACGTAACCTAATGGTGCGAAAGGTGGCTCATACCTGGCTTATATTACATTGCTTCGGCCGTACCAACGCGATGTCGAACGCCGCTATTGCCAAACTTATACATTCTTCCCATAGCAATATTAAGAAGCTTTAGTCAGTCCGCGACCTTCTCAGCGATAGTATTTTACCCGATCACTGCCCCACAAACTTGAGCTCCCTGGACAGGTGGTGCCATCTGGCGGTGGAACGTGTAACCAGGCAAGCAAAGAGCTAAACAGGTGAATTCCACTTCATCGAAGAGGAATGGCCATTACAGTTGGCCTCCAAATGCGTCGGAATCGCAGCTGTCATTTTCCGACAGCTCAGCTTGTGCACGTGACACGGTCAGTCACACACAAGATTTCCGACGGAGTCAATTTTCAAATGAGCGTCTGCTCTTCGCCGCTTTCGCAGCTTTCATACTACGCGCTGGCGGGACCGGCATGCCTTGCATGATTTCCGGTTTTGTAACCACTTATACGTCACGCGAAGATAGTATGCTCGGTTGGGTTTCGGTTTCGGTGTTGCGCTTTTTTGCTTATTTAAAGGGACACTAAAGAGAAACAATGAATTGGTTTAGATTGATAAAGCGTGCTCGGAGAACTCTTGTGTAGTTTATTTCAGCACCATAGGTTTATTATCAGAGGAGAAAACAAAGTTCAAAGTTTTGTTTTTAAGTTTCGCGCCGAACTTTGTAACTCGTGACGTAAAAGATTTCAAAGAGCATTTAACGTATTTTGGCGCCACTAGCTCGACGAAATTTCCACAAACTCGTTATGTCAAGTCTCTGGCCCCCTCAGAGGACAATGTACTTCGATTTAACCGATTAGGAACTACGTAGGTCCAAGCAGGCGCCGTCAAAAGTATGTGACGTCACGGCAAATGGTGCGGGAATTCCAAGGTGGCGTCGCCACCTGTATTTTCTTTTTGCGCGTTTTCTCGCTTATTAAGCGTCTTCTTGCGGCAAGCATGGTGTTTTTGGTATCGTGGAAGACTACTTTATTAATGCGAGAAAAATCGTTTTGCTCTTTAGTGTCCCTTTAACATTATTCTCCAATTTGCCGAGTGTTTCTGCTATCGGACCCGTGACAGGAGCGTCTCAGGAATATAAAAGCACCATTACTTTGACATGGCCGAAAAATCGCCAGAGTTGGCCTTTAATATGCTGCTCTACATTAGGTGCACACGGCTTTCCTCCCTGCTATGTTGATTTCTTGTCTTTGAGAGTTGGAATAAGAGCTAACGAGGCGGCTGGCGGTTGCAGGTGCGGCTATCATGCGCCGACGACCCGAAGCTGCCGCTGGTTTCCGAGAGCGTGCCAGTGCGGGTGGTGTGGAGTTCTCGCTACATGCTCAACGTCGCTCAAGCAGCCATATCTAGCTGCCACGACGGCATCAACGTTCTCTACCGATACCCAACAACCTGCAGCAAGTACGCCTTTCTTTAGTACTGTTCTCTCGCTGACTATTATATTGCCTCGTGCGATTATTTTTGTATTTTTGTTACCGGCCTATTACACGCGTAACCGCCGCTTGGCGTAAGCCGAGCTGCAATGTTTGGGAAACTTAGCGGTTGCTTCAGACTGCTCCCTTGAGACTACACGTACAGTCAACCACAAAAGTTTGCGGACCACGCGAACGCGTGCCTTAAGCTGCCTGTCCGCGCCACCTAGCGGTGCGTCATCTACCGTCGACCGCAGCGCTGTGCCGAAAACCGGTCTTCTTGTTATTCACTGGTATGTCAGTTTGCTGCTGCCATGCAGAACACTCGTAGTTCGTTGTTTTCACGCAAAGCGCTCACCTACGGTATGAGCGTCCCTCTTCTACTTTGATGGCAGAATCAAAGCTACCACGACGTGCTTCGAACGGTGTGCATTGGGTAGGTATCACTTTGCTTGAAAGATTGCGACTGGTAACAGTTATGCTGATAGACTGTTCTCCAGACAGAAGTAGACACGGCTGCCGAAGAGCGCGTCGCGTTAAAATGTGGAAGGTGACAGTTTTCGTGCCCAGTGGGTAAATATCCAGGCAATCGATTAAAGAATGGATGCGTCTTGGGCGTAGCGCTGCAGTCGATCGCCGCTGACGTAGCGGAAAATGTAGCGAAGAGGCTCTCGGCCACGCGCTCGCGTGGTCCGTAAATTTTGTTGTTGACTGTACGTCGCGAGTAGCCGAGTTCATTCTAGATCTAACGTGAGCACGGGCAATATCGCAAGAAGGTTCGATCACGCGTATATAAAAGCTGACGCGTTTCACGGACGATCGGATTACCGACGATTGCGCTGTGTGCTATCGTTGCACAGTGTGTGTCACTTCTTTTTCTGGGCACAAGTTCACCCAATAAAGAGCTTCATCTTTAAACAGTCTGATTGCCACCTTTATTACCTTCACAACCACGCGACAATATTTCAACGAACTGTAGCTTTTACAGAACTCTTTATCTGTTAGCGCTTGTCTTGCATGTTTCTATCCAGTGTGTTGGCATATCTCCATACTCCGTCTCATACATAACGTGCAGTGCTATGGAAGCTAGTGAGACTTACTACAATAGATACGTTTGTACCAAGAAATAGTTCAATGGTTTACCATTCTTAATGTGATTTTTTATCGGTTTTAGACTGAATAATAAATGAAGACGATTTGTATCTTAGAATTAAACAAACCTCTTTATTTATACGATTGTCAGCAAGTTATTCTTATTCGCTTAGCATCTCCTTGTTTTCTTATTGTGGCCTCCGCTATTAGTTCCGGTAGCGCGCAGCCGGAGCCAATCGCGGAGGCCAAGCACAGAACGACCAAATCCAAGTGCGACACGCGCGAACTTACACATTTTCTGGTCGAACTTCTTGCGTAGCCTCCACAACGTTGCACCTGATGTATGAAACGAAACGTAGTGACGCAAGCAAAATGCGTCCAAGGTTTTTCGTAAACATATTACTAAAGCGTTCACGCCGACGTTCCCGTAATGACGTGCAGGGACCGCGACAAGGTTCGTGTATACGGTCTCCCGGGTCCTGCCCGGCTGCCGGCGCACGCGTCTCCACCGTGGCGTTACCTGTTCGAGCAAAGGCTACCTCGGGGCAAGCACGCTCTCACCCTCGGATGCCACCTATTCCACGATGCATACGCGCAGTTCTGCTTCGCTTACGTCAGCGTGGCTCAGAACGGCGCAGTCTTCGAGCTGCTCAGACAGTGCCGGCCCTGGTCGCTCGAGTCCGGTAAGCCCCGACTATTCGATTATCCTCCATCTTGTGCCAGAACGCACACAGCGCCACTATAGATCAAAGTACGGTTTGTGATGTTAGACGGTGGCAAATCTGCGCAGTGGACAATGACGGGCGCTAAATTTGTGTACTCTGCATCAATAACTTTGGCTCAGCTGGGTTTCTTTAAACTGCTCCAAAAGCACACACACGATATTTTTCTGGATATCTCCCCGTCTGGGGCGATATCCCCTGTGCTCTCCCCCGAAGTACATACATACAGCTCGGCAGGATCTCGCAGTAGTGACGCCTTATGCGATGCACGAAGTTTGTCGACAGAAGACGGGAAAATGTTGCAGAGCTTAGGGGCACAGCAAGGACCCGATACAAATGCCTTTGCTTTGCAAATACAACTCATTGTCAAAACAGATATAAGTGGATTGAAGATGAAACTCTAATAATGCCATAAAATGGCAGTACTAGAGTGTTATCTTCAATCCACTTTCATCTGTTTTTTCATGAAGTTGGTCGAATCAGGATACATCTCTCGTAGAGCACGTTTACCAAAGACGGATTGACTGAATGAATAACTTTATTGACGCGGAAGCGACGCAAGACGGAAGCGACGCATGTACCAGCCAGGTACCATCACGTTTCTTTTTGTGTCGGAACACTTCCCTCACTCAAACAAACCGCAAAGCTCGCTCGATATTTTTGTCAACCTAGTTCACTATTTTGCGTCCGCACGCATGCAAAAAACGGGATGCATCGATATCTCATCTTGGCGCGCATATCACGTCAGATGAAAAAAAAAGATTGGATTCATGTCCGAGGCGACACGGAAAATACATTGAAGAAACAACTTTTGCGTATTGACGTAGTGTGTGCGTCTGTATTTAGAGAAGCAAACTTCGATAACGTTCCTTGCGATATTCAGCGCAGCTTCTTGGAAGTTTCGCACATGCAATACAAGCTATAGAGTCCCGACAAGAAAGAGATAGATTGACGGAAGAAAATAGAGATGAGGTGTAAATTAATTGGCTATTATATAGTGTCTCTTCACGAGCTGCGAGAGTTACTGAGATTGAGGGACGCCAATCCTGACTGCGCCACGTGACCGCCGAGCTGACCGTAAGTCCGCTTCTCCGTCCAGGCTCGGCGTCCTCCTGGGGCAACTGGACCGACTGGGGTCCGTGCTCGGGTTCTTGCGGTCGCGGATCCCAGATGCGCTACAGGCTCTGTGGTAGGCCCGATGGAACCTGCTACGGCAGCGCCTACGACACCAGGCCCTGCACGCTAGATCCTTGTCCAGGTAAGATCTATGCGTGCGTAGTCGCAACCGCATGCGTATATCCCTGAAGTGCATCTGTCGTGCGGCGTCATTTTGCGTAAATTCATTCATTCATTCATTTTATTACCTCAAAGGTCCCTGTTTGGGATATTATATGAGCGAGTGGGTTATAAGAGGGCTAACAATATAACGTAAGTTATGATGGAATGGTTTCGATGAGCCGCTTGAATGCTTGAGTGTCGGTGATGGTGGCGACTTCGGTGGGCAGGTCGTTGCAGTCTTGGGCTGTGTGCAGGAAAAACGATTGGTGAAAGGTATGGGCATGCAGTGGATATACTGCGTTACAGGGACTGTTGTGGGAAATGCGGTGGGCTCATCAAAATTTATGATAAAGGTTAAGACGTGCGATTTTGCAGCGCTTAGCCAGATCGGGTAAGTTAATCTCTGCTTTTAGTACCGAAATGCTTGAGGTGTATGAATAGTTAGACAGTATAAATCGCGCCGCGCTGTTCTGGACAGGCTCGAGGGCGTTAAGTAAGGTTGTCGTGGTGAGGATCAAAAATGGCATTCGCATACTCTAGCTTTGGCCGGACAAAGGTTTCGAAGGCAACTTTTTTAATAGGAGGAGGAGCGAGCGAAAGGTTACGGCGTATATACCCTAGAGTACGATTAGCAGTATTTATTATGTGGTTAATATGACAGGTCCAAGTTAGGTCACGCGAGATGTACGCACCGAGGTATTTAAATGAATCAACTGTTGCAATATGGTTGTTATTGATACTGTAATTATAGACAACGGGATTTTGACGATGGTGAATAGACATTAACAAAGTTTTAGATACATTCAAGGACATGAGCCAAGTGTTACACCAGTTCTGTATGCGGGTGAGGTCGCATTGTAATGTGGAATGGTCGGAGGGTTTAGTAATTGCGCGGTAAACAACGCAATCATTGGCGAATAGACGGATCTGGGAAGAAATATTAGAACGGAGGTCATTTATGTGTATCAAGAAGAGAAGGGGACCAAGTACGGTACCTTGCGGTACACCTAAAAGAACTGGAGTTAGAGATGAAGAGTGTGAGTTGACATGAACGAATTGCTGACGGTTGGTTAAAAACCCTCTAATCCAGTTTAAAATACGGGGTGGATGTTAAGACGGGATAACTTTAATGAAAGACGACCATGGGGGACCTTGTCGAATGTCTTTTCGAAATATAAGAATATTGTGTCAGTCGGAATGTTGCGGTCTAGGTTTATGTGTAAATCAACCATTTCACACCGTGCGTTATGCGAAGAATGCGCTCCGCGGGGCATTTTCTTCAAGAGGTACGCAGCACATTGCGGCATGCTGTTTTCTGAGGCAGCGCTATTATGATAAACTACTTCTCAGAGCCTTCCACTTACATCTGGATGACATCTTCATAGAAGCGTTTCAAAGAAAGTTAACCCCTGCCTGCTACTGTTCGCCGTCGATGTCGGCAATGAACGTGCCATTTTGAGTAATGAATCATTATCATCTAGCGCGAGTCTGTTCTTTTGCCTTCAATAAAATGAAAAGTTGGGGTAGTTGGAATATTTGCGCGGCACCAACCATGTATTCTTGAAGCAAAACGGAAAGGCGAGCTAGTTGGTACTGATTCATAATGGTGTAATAGTAGCGCAAAAAAGACGAGGACAAGAAAGTGAACACCACAAGCGCTTGTGGTGTTCACTTTCTTGTCCTCGTCTTTTTTGCGCTACTATTACACCATTAGGAACATGTATTCTTGCCTTCTCTCGCCAGATACGACGCCTTCAGCGGAAAACGTGACCTCCACCACGCCGCTGCCGTCGACCTACTGCATCTGCGGCTGCACGCTGACTGTGATCCGGCGCGCCACGGTGCGCTTCTCCAGCACGACGCCGTGCGTAGACCGTTCTGTGTCGTGGGTGTTCAAGCCGTTCTCTCGGCGAAGGTTGGTCTCCGTTAGGTTGACCGTTGACGAGCTGGACGCCGGCGAGATATCGGTGCGCGACGGCACGTCTCCTCTGGGCGTCCTCCTGGCCGCCACCCCATCGGAAGGAGGCACCCACACTCTACTAGACGCCACCTCCCTGTCGGGCCCAGTGCGCATCGATTACGTGCCCGTACAGGCTCCGGCTGGAAACGCGTCGCTGCAGCCTCTAGCGAGCTTCAGTATTGCATTCTGGGAAACGAGTGAGTATAAATGCGTCGCGCTGTGTGAGTAGTAGTATACAGTGCTTGTCCTGTGTGTATGCGTCTTCCGATACTGTCGTCGCCATCATTTGTGCTGGTCCACCTTGCAGTGATAGCATAGGCGTGCGCAGGGTTGTTCATTTGAGGGAGCGAAGTTTCGCCGCAGCATCCCCCCCCCCCCCCCCCCATTGGTCGAGTGCGAAAGAAAATGTGCTTCAAAATAGATGCAAAAATGAAAATGCAGCGATGACCTGCTTCTCACAACAGCCTGCCTTTGGTCGTAGAAGAATTGACAGCTGGGCTATTTCGTAAAAGTTCTTGAACATCTTGAAGTCATCTTGACCATCTTGAACCTCATGTGTGGAGTAGTCACATGGGTGACAACTTGTCAGTGTACAAGTGTGCTTACATTTCCAAATAAAATTTAATTGCGAGTTCAGCGCTTTGGTTTGTCCTTCTATCTTCTCATGTCCGTGTCGTTTTTGCGCTGTTTTCAAGATATTCATGAATTCTTCTGGTCCCCGACTTTCCGGGGACTAAAGGGGGGTGGGGTGTAAACAGTTCTTGGAATCCAACCTCAGAGGTCCTCGGCAGCCATTGTCGTCAAAAACCTGCATGGCCATAGCCTTGCGCTTTAAAGAATCACAGGACAGATCCGGCTAAGTAGAGGTGTGGGGCAGACTTGGCGCTCCCCTTAGGCAATCAGTGGGGGGCGCCCCCCTTGCTCCGGGCCAGCGCGCACGCCTCTCAGTAGTATACGACTTCGTTGCCGACCATAAGGGTATTCCTGGTCGAGTGATCTGGAATTGCTAAATCTTTTTAATTACATGAACACGTGTTTGTGGAGACGTTACAAACCTCGTTATAATCCTCATTTGCAGACTCGACTTTGGCCACCATGGCTTCCCGTTACCCTCGCCACTCTGGCCTGGCGCCGTTCCACTCGTCCGTGCACGCGCTGCTGGCTTTCCTGGGCTGCTCCGTGGTGCTGACCGTGTCTCTGCTGGCGGTCGCGTACAAGAGTCGCTGCTGCTTGTCGCGCCGACGCAAGGCGCGCAGCCTGACCTCGGAGTCGTTCTGCTCGGACGGCGGTCTCGACTCGAGGCCCACGGTCCGTCTTCTGGCCGCGGGTTCGCTCACCTCCATCTCGGAGGTGTCCGCGGAGGAGGACGACGTGCTGGACGAGGGCGAAGCTGTGCTCGCCGCGGAGTCCATCCCGCTTAAGTCGTCGGGCGAGAGCCCCGAGGACTACATGGAGCAGGCGTGTCTGTTCAAGTCGGTGGGCTCCGTGTGCACGGCTTCGGTATCCTCTACACCAGTGGTAGGTTGGTTCTTTTTTGAGGAGCCTTCTTTCACATTAATGATGTATTCCAACGCAATGTGCATGCTGCCCGCCACGGTGAGTGGTCTAGTGGTTAGGGTGCTCGAGTGCTGACCCGCAGGTCGCGGGATCGAATCCCGGCCGCATTTTCGACGGAGGCGAAAATGCTTGAAGCCCGTGTGCTTATATTTCGGTGCACATTAAAGAACCCCAGGTGGTAGAAATTTCCGGAGCCCTCCACTACGGCGTCCCTCACAATCATATCGTGGTTTTGGGACGTAAAGCCCCAACAGTTATTATGAATTGGCATGCTTCGAACGCATGACGACGTGGAAATTACGAAAGACGGCACTTGCAGGTATTCAATTTGAAGTCGAGTAGTTTCTCAGGGAAACCGGACTGAACGACGCGTTGTGACAGTTCAGTGACTGCGTTGATGCGTTGCTTTTCGATACTATTGTCGTGACTTTGTAGTGCCGTTACAGAGCGTCTTCTCCTTTTTCATTCTTTCGCGCTCCCTTTCCCCTTCGTAAGTACAGGTTAGCCAATCGGAGACTTCCCCTAGTTAATCCCCGTCTTTCCTCTACCGTTCTATATATCTCTCTATCTATTTTTGAAGTAGAGTAAGGTTTGGTTACTATACGATTATTGTGTTTGTACTTCGTACTCACCGATGTTCTTCGGCGTAGCCAGGATATACACAGGGCCGCCAGAAAGCTTAAATTGGAACTTCTCCAGTCGCGAAACATCGCCCGAAGCTGCATTTTCATTCAGTGTTGTTCAAGTCTAAGTATAAGGATACAAAGAAAGAACTGCAGGATTTAATTTATAGGGAAAGCAAGAAAGGTCGACCTGACCATGGCTCTCTTGTCTAAATATGCTTGTACAAACAAAAGTTCGATTTCACAGGTAGAACAATGTTTTGTCCTGTCCAGCGCAACCGTTTGATTCGGCAAGTTGGTTGACTCGGTTAATCAAACGAGCGGCTGTTTTCGTTCCTCGAGGCACCGGTCAAGTAAAAAGACTCATCACATAGCAGCGCAAGCAGCCTCCAGGCAAACCTATTTCGTAGAGGAACTGGCCTTATGGCGGTAATTCAGTTGTACTATGGCAATTATTCAAACGTAAAATATCTAATCTCGAGAAACGCGTTCCAGCTACCTGCGTCACAATACCTTCTGATCGCTGGTGAGTGACATCTATTACCTTTGTAACAATATCCGCTTCTTTGCTTATCTCACCTTTGCAGCTCAAGAAGCGCGTGCCCGTGGCCACGGTGTCTCCACAGCCGCAGAGCCAGACGTGTACTCCTCGGCTTCCCCTCAAGCCGAGGCCGCTCAAGTACCTCCTCGCGGCGAGTGGCGACGGCGCCGAGGACTCGGTCGAGTCCCTCGACGCCTCGGGGCGCGGCTCCAATGGCCCCAACAACCACAGGCGGGCTCGCAGTCTCGCGGACCGCGTCGCCAACTTCGGCTCTCGCGCGCGGGACAGTGCGGCTATGGCACTGGCCGCGTCCCTGTCCGAGCTCAGCACTAGCGGCACCGAGGACGGCTTCGAGTTGGACTATTATGACTACGGATGCCACGACGTGCCCGGGTCGTTCTTCAGCGCACAAGTGGGCAACTGGCCACCGTTCTTGCCGCTGCCGGCCGAAGACGAACTCCTAGAGTTGCAGCTTCAGAACTACACGTTACCCCCGCCGACCGAGACGACCGACTTGAGCATGGTGGCTCAGGTACACGAGTCCGAAGACGAGCAGTGACTTGAAGTGTTGCGCGCTTCGCGCACCGATGGTTAAGTGGTGCGCGAAGACGTTTACACACTGAAACTTCACTTCACTTGTAAGCTGTGTCTTTTCGTTTTGCTTCACGAGCGATACAGCCACCAAAAGTTATAGAACACCTACGCGGTCATTGATTAGAACTGTACAGTAACTGCACCGTGCGACGAAATAATTTCTGACTGAAGTACATGTACGTAGGAGGGATGCGATTTAAGTCCGCTTCATAATGTTGCCAGCTGACTGAGTTTTAGGAAATAACGCAATAAGTTTGCGCGTGATACTGCAGAATTGTAACTCACACGTCCTCTTTACGTTGTTGGTGACATATCGGATGTCATCGGATGTCTCGGACGTCTCGGACCATCATCGTTCGTCGCAAATATTGCAGCGCGCGCTTTCGACGACGTGCTTATTAATGCAGAGCAAAACCTTGTACTAGACTGGCTGTCATAATGTGCAGATTGCTGTGCGCATCCAGTGGGCAATCACAAAAGCTAAATAGATCGCTGAGCGCTCTGCTTGCACTTCAGCTTTGAGAGTTGGCAGCATTGAATAAGATTTCACTGCTTTGAGGTCAGTCACCTGTTATAAGGCTTTGTTGACAAATACCTTCGCTTGAAATCGTTTAGCACCCAGTGTACGTCATTCTCGCTGCACACGGCTCTATATCTCTTGGAAGCCCGGCAAACATGCTGTCGAATGATTACAGCGGAAATAACCTGAAAGTCGCGAGTTTCGTCATTTCCGTTACATTCACCGGCTTCGCATACGCAGATGCAACGACGGCACATCAGATTACGGCCTGCGGTACTTTCGTGGTTACATCATCAGACCAGGCAAGTTATTTTTCATGATAACGCCGTCTTTTTTTTTTTTTTTTTCTAAAACCGTGCGCAGTGGTTTAGGGGCCGAATCCGCAAAGGTTTTCGTACGCAAATGATTCTTGATATTGTACGGTCACCTTCGCTAATAACGTGTCTGTTATTAAGAAATGGCAGTCATTTGTTCTCACAAACAGCTTAAGCGTAAGCACCTCTTCTTGCAAACGCTGGCGCTCTTTTAAGCGAATGCTGACGCATTGTGCGCCTCTTGTGCAACTCTTTTGAAACTGCGCCGTAAACGATCGCTGTGTTCAGATGCGCCCATGAGCAAGTTTTTACGTTGTTTTTTTGTTACTATTTAAAAGGTTGCTTCGTCTCTTGGCATCCGTCTTCAAATGCACGTGAATTGCAAAAAGGTTCTGACCTAACAAGCGCTTACGCATACTGGGATACCGCTTACGCAACCACTTACGCAAACTGAATGAAATTTGCTGCCTTAAAAGCTTCTATTCTGCTGAATGCTGTAAGCCCATTTCCTGTGTGTCCTATTGATATTATAAAGGCAAAGCAGGGAGGCTAATAGAAGAATATACGTCTTGCTATCCAACACAGGGAAGGGGGGGGGGGGCGTAGAGAAGTCAGGCGTAAAATAATAACTGAAGGCATAGTTTCGTGTCTCCAAACCACATGCCATAGCTTCGTGCCTCCAAAATTTAAATATATGTCACTGAACGTCAGTTTATATTCATACTAAAAACTGGCTCATTAAACGAATCAGTAATCAGTGAGTATAAAGTTTGCATATCTCACATAGTCTTTGTAATTTCTTTGTGCTACCACTAAACTAAGACATATTTCGGCAATGAAAACTCTAACGTACACATGTATTACATTGCGATATATTCTTTTAACACACGGCGGCGGCCCGCTTCCCCAGTTTTGTACATTGCCAGCATTTTCTGTATGACAGTTTAGACCCTTCATCAAGACAGCTTGCAGTGGCCGATAGAAATGAACTTCCTCCCAATTCTAATAGACTTCATTATATGTATAGCTTGACTGTTGCCTATAATTTTTGCATAGAACGTGTATGTGAACGGAGAACCTCGAGGAGATCACCACGAGCCAAAGCTTCCTCTGAAGAGCTTTTTTTTATTTGCATAATTCAGTACCTGACAACATCAAACCGCAGGCACTTTAATGATTTCTTCCATCGCAACGTCACAGTGCCCGACACGCTCGATTTCTATTATTTTTATGTTCAGCTAGGAGAAAAGCTGAGTAGTTCGTACGAACAGTTGTTGCTCTTAGCATTGCACCGGTGGCAAAAGTGAAGTACTAGAGAATGATCGCAGTGGGCTAAATTGCGATGAGCGGGGGTGTGACGCACCATGAACACGCTGATGGCGTGCTGATAGCGATGATATCGGGCCTTTTCCACTCTCTATGCTCGAGGGTAGTTCGGCGGATGGTTGCGTCTCGGAAACACTGTCACGTCATGGAATGATCACGATATAGATTCGCAATCTCTCGAAAGCTGTAGAAGATAACCGCCGAAGCCCGCAGGTTGCCCCCTCCCAACCAATACCATTCCAATACCATTACCAATACCAATACTAATACCAATACCGTTCCAAACATAGGAAGAGCCCAGTGGGGTGGCTTTACCTTCGTATTCCGGGAGTGCCCGTTCTGCACTTCAGCGGTTCTCGGTCACGTGACTTCACCAGACGTCACATATGATGCCACTAGTAGAGTGGCACGTCTCTGTCGACCCTGGCTCTGGCAGCATAATGATGCTGGCAAAATAGTAAGGACCGCGAAGCGGCAGGGCCTAGGTTACTGGCCCCCACTGACACTCAAAATCTATCGCTCCTGTGAGAACTCAGGGTGAATAAACTCAATTCAATTCAAAATAGCGATAATTATGCAACACCAGGTAGAATCTCGTATTTAACTCAAATCGTATATCCGCCACGGTGCTCTAGTGGTTACGGTGCTTGACTGTTGACCCGAAGGTCGCGGTATCGAATCCCGGTCGCGGCAGCCGCATTTCGGGGGAGGCGAATTGCTAGAGGCCCGTGTACATAGGATTAGGTGGACGTTAAAGAACCACAAATGGTCGAAATTTCCGGAACTCTCCACTACGGCGTCTCTCATAATCATATCGGGGGGTTGGGACGTAAAACCCCCGCAGTTTTGACTTCATACGTGACGTTTCCGTTCAGATCACGCGACCTCGAGCAGTTAAGGCGCAAAGAAACTCCCCACCACTCCTTCCCCGCTTCACCCGCATATGCATGCACCGCGTTTCACAATTTCGACCCTGCTCTCATCCCGTAGTGCCGTTCTTTTTATTTTGTTGACCGCCACCGTACATTTCTCGTAGTTGTTTTACCGAGAGGGCATTACTTCAACAGCTTTGATCTTTATTTTTATCTTATTGGCACTCACGTCTGAGAGGGGGCACGGTGAAGCCGATTGCTTCTTATTACAGCACACCTTGCCATTGTTGTGGACCTTCAATACTCAGTTCAAGTTTTGTGAGCGCAAATCCGCGTTGATCCCTATGAGCGCTCGGGTTGCGACGACTAGTCATTGGCCACAACGAGGACGACATTATTACGTCACAACTACACTACTTTTTTCTTCGGGACAAAGGCCTGTTTTGGAAAGGCCCTCATTTTATGTCACTTCCTCGCGAGCAAAAGCACGTCTTATCCTCAGCGCCTTGGCGCAGTTGACAATGAACCGTCAAGACGTGCAGCCCAGAGAAAGTTCTGTATATAGTAGACGACGCTAGTCACTTTTAAAGATTGCGTTTAATAAAAATGTTTTGGTACTCTATGCTGAGTGACTCGTTTGTCGGAGCATTATTGTTGTGCTGAACTGGGTTTCTTTGGGCTCATTTGCATATGAGGTAAGTATTGCACTTTGAAAATATTTTCGTCACGCGAATATCTTAATTTTTCCTCTTTTCTTTTTCTTTTTTTTTGCCGTAAGCAAATTGTAATTCTCTTTATTCATCATTAGTACAGAAGGAGGTCCCGGTGTTACAAAACTGCCAGGGCGTCCTCCTATTAATCATTTGACAATATCAATGAACTGTATATTATGGCAGCAGAGCAGTTAAATACTATATAAAAAAGACGTGAGAAAATAAAGCAGGACATACAGCAAGAAATAATAATAATAGAAAGAAACAACAAAACAAGGTAAGTGTTTACATGAAAAGTAATTTAGAAGCAAATAATATAGAATTCATTATAAACAATAAATAAAATGTAATCAGAATGTCAGTTTATATAAACACAAAGCTTTATCGAAGAACACGAGGTAGAGTTGGCAGGTAAATAATTAACTCATGCTTGCAAATGGGCCATGCGACATAAAAACTAAAACTTCTAAAAAAGAGTAACAAAAAAGGGGAAAACAGTTGAATACAATTGTGCGATACCGAATCAACGTGATATTTTAACAAAAGAGAGTTAAAGAAAACCGAATCTAATGATTTAAGTTATATAATCACAATGAAGCAGTATCGTTAATAGGTGTTTCTTCATGTGTTTTTTTTTTTGCATATTGTTGTGCGGCATGTTTTAATATCGAGTGGCAATGTGTTCCAGCACTTAATGCCAGTGGAAAAAAAGAATATGCTCCCATTCCCTAATTATTAAAACATTTAGGACCTGTATATGACATGTCATTTTAGACCGCTTATACATCCTAACAAATGTGATTTACAGAACTGCGTCCGGTTATATTGGGCAATTTTAAAGGGCCGCGAAATGCTTTTTTTTTCCAGATTCTGAATGTTTCTCGCTTTCGGGTAAGAACAATAGAAATTGTAAGACAGAATATATTTATTCCAATAAGAAGCAGAGCTTTAACTTGTCAAAATTAAAGAAATTTTATTCGGACCACACGAGCCTTGGACAAGTAGAAACAGTTATGCTTGTCAGATGAGAGCGAGGGGTAGCGCAACGACTCAACCACAACGTAAGATGCATATGCACACGTCATACATGTTCCGAGTCACGAATGTCCTTTAGCAAGCACCGACTAATACCCCTGTCACACGGCACGTGTAATGTCATTCGCGGCGAATGTCATTCATAATGAATGTCATTGCTGTCTTGCCTTTCGGGTCTACACGGCCATATGAAATGACATTCGCAGTTGATGTCGATGTTAATCGGCAGGCTACTATGATACCGCGAAAGTTACAAATCACGCACTTAGTTCACATATTTTCTCTTTATTGTTATTTATACAACGGTAAACATTATCCGGCTTATTCGAAATATACTGCGACGCGATACGACAGCATCAGTAGAAGAAAAATCCGTGTACACATACAAAGCAAGACTAGCTAAAGCCGCTCACGAGTCGCAACTTGTAGTCGGCAATACTTCGGACCGTGACAGCGTTCGTGAATTTGTGACCGTGATGGATGATGATCAGTTCAAACGAACGTTAATTGCTTTCCATGGCTGGCAGATTTGTGTTCAACACGTGCGCGACGCTTCACCAAAACAGCAGCGAGCGTTTGTAAACATGGCTGACAGGTGGCGCTAGCGTCAAGTCAAAGTCTGGAAACGAGAATATTAGCCCCGAGAACGAACACTGGCGGCGCGGCAGTCGCGGCGATGTGACGTCACGGCAAGGACTCGCTTGCTCCGCGGACGAGGACCGCCTTTTACTGCGCCCGCCGCGTACCCGCTCTTTCGCGGCACGGTGGTGATTACTGCTCATTCTTGGGATGCAAATCTCCCAAAGGAAAAAGTTGAAGTTTACACTACTAGCGAAAGTTTAGTTAGGTATAGAAAGTTTGGATAATATAGCTTACAGTGGGCGAATTTCCGTCCGAACGGAAGCTTCTCCGTGAAAATGGTGATGCACGAGAGCAAGACATTCGTTGTTTTCACCGCGTACTCTAAGACATCGGTGCTAAAAGATTTACGCTAATGGTTCTAACTTCATTACAACTTGGCGTAGACTCCACGGTTAGAACATGCGTCCCGAAGATTACAAATTAAATTAGGACGTTTTCAATTCACTAACTACATTGCGGCTTATCGTACAAGTCATGTCTGACTTTGCAGATTATCTAGGTGATTTAACAGAATTGCGCTTTCTGCTACAGGAGACTTTACATAGATCTGTCTATTTAAATAATCCCTTAATACATCCGGAAAATTAAACAAAATAATACTGCCACGCACACAATGGTTTCGGAAATTCTGAGGTGTTAGTATACTTGGATTATGTAAACATTTCTTCTCAACACTCGTCTGGGATTATGTGGCCGTATACCCCGATTTGCATTAATTGCTGGTCCGATCAACCGCCGGGTCACAAGCGGTAATGTTAAACTCTCGTGGGAGCACTGTTGATAACAATCGTCTGCAAAACAAACGCCTGAAAGTCGAAATGAGCGTTTTGAACTGTTTCGATGGCAATCTCAGTGACGTGGCCCACGTATTAATTGAACGTCCTTCGCCTTAATGAGTCAATAAATGGTCTCGCACGTCATGTCCACATAAAGGTTTATGATGCTCAGGGGTACATCAAATGCAAAAAAAAAAAAATTATGAGCTGGCTATTTAAACTAGTACTTATACAAGTGTAACAGCACCGTTGCTACCATGCTGCATGAAGACACAATCTGACAGCAATAAGAAATTTCCGCAATTAACCTCATCTTGTTTTTGTAGTAAGTGAAGCTCCGAAATTATTGCGAGGAAAACGTGAAACTAAACAACATGATGACTGAGCGAGTACACAAGAAAAACAAATACAGCAACTGCGGCAGTATTCTCGGGCGAGCGCTTTCGAGATATTTTGCGAAGCTCAATACCGCATGCGCTTTCGTAATCGTGCGCGGGGCTTGGCACACCGGCAAGAACGCTGTCCGCCGATCGCGGATGCGTCCGATGCAAATAACACTTGTGGAGGCGAAGCCATCATATTTTTTAAAGGAATCGCGCGTGAACAACGCAGCCTAATAATGTGAATAAGGTGTCTTGCGTGTCAATTAAGACCACAACATGAATGTGAGACACGCTGCCGATTATTTTGACCGCATCGAATTCTTTAACATGCTCCTCTATCCAAGCAGAGGAATGTTGCTTTAATACCCGTCGGAATGCGGCTGCTGTGGTCGGGAACCGGACCCATCTCCGAAGTTAGCAGCGCGACACAACAACAAACCTGATCACCCCTTTCAAAGTGTGCACGACGGCGCGCGGGCACCGTCGGGGACTGTGAAGAAAAAATGCATATAACTTTCTGTCGTTTTACTAGGAACATTATCGATGCTGTTTTCTTCATTCATCTGAAGCTTGAAACAGGCAAAAAGCGAACGTAAACAGCGGAACAGCGCACGAAGCAAGCGCGTGATATGCCGGCGCATCACTGCGAGCGTCGAAGAGTCCTTGCCGTGACGTCATCCACGCCTCCCGCCAGGAGGCGCCACCTCAACTTCTCGGGGCTAATAGCTGCACAAATTGCTTCCACTATCGCGTTGTACGTTAAAAAGTTACCGAAAAGTTAACAACAACCTTTAATAAACATCTGAACATCGTTTACACTTGCTTTAAGATATCGATTTTGTAATCTCTTCTCAAGCGCCTGTCGACGAGATTACACATGTCGCGCTTCCATGAGTTCGGTGAACACATTCAACGGCCGAATGTCATTACGTGTGAATGTCATTCACTATGCCCGTGTAGCAGCAACAAAAATGCCATTAACACCTAATGTCATTCGCCGCGAATGACATTACACGTGCCGTGTGACAGGGGTATAACCCAACGATATGTACCGCTTGAGCTAGACGACTGTGTCAAGATGTGTGGCATCGTGAACACTAAGAGGTGGGAAAATACTAATAAAGCAGCGCACAAAAGACAATCACGCACACGTAAAAATTACGCTAACACTAGCGCTGGTGTTGGAGTTACACATAAAAATGGCGCACATAAAAATGACACTAACGCCAGCGCCAGCGCTTGTGTTAACGTCATTTTTACGTGTGCGTGGTTCTGTAAAGTTGAAGTCTGGGTCAGTTGGTACCTAACGCTGAAAGAATGAGCCAGTGAAAAGGAAGGACAAAGAAGAGAAGTGGCATACGCAACGACTGGCGTTCGTTTGACTGGTTCATTCTTTCAGCGTGATTCTGTCTTTTGTGCGCTTCCTCATCAGTATCATGGCAACTATAGCCCATTAGTGCACATTAAGAAAAAAAAACGGAAATATGGAGACACACAGCACACTCGTGAACTACAGTTACGTACAAAAGTAAAGAAAGCACGTCGCCCTGCATTCACGAATGAAAGGTTCACTCGTCTCGGCTAGGGAACCTTCTTGAGGCACACGACTCCGACGATGACGCAAAGTTCCGCGAACGCCGGCAACACGCTACAGAACGCGAATATCCACCAGTACGCGGAACAGCTCCAGAGGTCGACCACGAAGTAGGTGAGTGCCACGGTGGCCGCACAGTGCGCTGTCGTCGAAATGAGGGCCTGAGACGCGAAGAACATCGAGACTCCGGTCAGGAAGCCGACCAGTTCGAACACGGCCAAGACCAGACCCAGCGAGAGGCCGATGATCATCTCGGTGCTCTTGGCAGCGTACTGCGCTTCGCTGAAGTCCCGCGGCAGACACGCCCGAATGTTTTCGTCGTGTACCCAGATGAGGGTCACCAGTAGCACAACGTGAGCGGAAAGGGTAAGAAAACGACCTGGTACGAGCGCGTTGGTCCGCATATCGGCTGACGCACTGGCAGGGTTAACACAGAAAAATATAAAAGAAATTGCGCCGATCAAGTTTCCCTAGTTATACTAGAACTTATCCGAACCCGTTGGTCTCTCAACTCATTTACCCAGACATGTGCAAAAAAGATTAATGCAAGAACTGTAGTTCTATAGAGCCACTCTGGAACACGTACTATGGGAATGCCGAGGGATAACGCACAATACTGGGGATGCAGCCTCTCGTCATCGCCTCCGTGCGATGACTTGCAGTAAAGTTCGAATGAACTCGATCGAATTCCCATAGCATGCTTCGCATTAATCAAAACAAAAGAGAGAGGTTTAACCAGGCTCGCAGCTTGTTGGATGTCCTGCGCACTTGCTGACAGGCTAACGCTGGACATGGAACGTCACACGCAAATAGAAGACGGTAAGCGCGCTAAAGGACATGTCCCACAACAAAAGCACGACATAGTCAAAGCGTCGTCACAACACAATCATAGCGGTGATGACGTACGGCATAACGAGAACCAAAAATGAGGAAACGAGCAGGAAGAGTTCCGATCAGTTGAATTCCTTTAGTTGGCTTGCAATTTACCTGCCGGGCTTTGCGCCCTTAATGACGATATCTTTCGCTTGTGGTAATCACAGCATGGTCTGGTCCGCTTAGTCAGCCTTCGGAATGCCAGCGAAATAAAGTACAGGCGGCTCGTATTACGCAGAGTGCTTGGTTCCAATATCCTTGCCTCGAATCGTTTGCGTTGACCATCTACTGACGGTGTGCCAGCTGTCTCACAAAGTGAACGTCAGCGTCAGTGCCACTGTTGTCAAGATGGTGGTTTGCACAAAATCCGGTGGACGGAGAAGGCAGCACCTTCGTGTCATGCGTCATCTTCACCGCGGACAACGTCACGAGGGTCCGTAAGTGCACTAGCGTCGTCCGTTCCTTTCCCTTGGTGTTGGTAATTTCTGTGCTACCTTTTCCACTCGATGAAGAGCTGACACTCCGTAAAAAGCAACAAGCCAGAAATGTGCACGTAAGCAACCAGATCGTTCACGTCTGTACAAGTGCGTGGGCTTACGCAAGCGAGCGTGAGTTGCGATCACAGTGAATCACACTTCGCGTGTCCGGACAGGGGCGCGAGGTCCTTTCTGTTGCTGTGTTCTTCTAGCGGCCGTCTCCTTGGCAACGGGTAAACATTGAACGAAGACACCAACTGCGCGGGCTTCTCCTATGAGCACTTCAGCTGATTTTTGTTAGAAGCGACATCGAGGTGTGGATCATATACGAGGTGTATATGATCTCGATTTCGGCGAAGTTCGCCGACATAAGTGAAATTTATAAGCTCTTAGAATATGAAACGCGGCTCGCTCAAAAAGCCTGGTTTTTCCTTTCCACCGCAGCAACCTGGTTTCATACAAACTTCGAGCCCTACATAGCGTACGAGACATTTGTCATATATACCTTCAGCTTATGTCATACGGGCAACCGACGTGTATTCATCAATTAACATGAAGCTTCTTCCGGAAAGCGGCAGGTGGACAGGAAAGGCAAAGCTGCTGTATCTTCCACGAAACCAACTGCAATGTGGTTGGCCGCTTTTGAAAGATTCAAAAAGGCTGTTAATATTACGAGCTAAGGGCGGATCGAGGAGGAGCAGAACTTTCTCTTAGTCATTAAAAACTGCCGAGAGTTAGAAAACGATAAAAGAACGAAATAAACTGAACCACAACGTTTTCAACAACGCGCATCGTACGAATGTGTCTGCAGTAGTATTTTGAATTAATTCAAAGTAATGCTTTGGATGCGGGAAAACGAAGCAGTTGAATGGCACGTTTCGAAAACCAAAGCGAACAAATTTGCCATGTATAAGCCGCTTTGAGGCGCTTTCAGACGAGCTATTAGCTACCGTAGTAACGCTTCCAAACTTTATATTCACGATACGGAGTAACACAACCATTGAATGCATGTAAAATTATTATGGAACGATTTCCCGAAATTGAAATACCAAACTCTAGTTCAAATGACCGAATTCTGCCACTATATGTCTGATATTCTAGTAAACGTTGGAGGCAGAGATTCTTTTGTGAGCTCAGTTTTTTTTTTTCAAAAAAAAAATCACAAAAGAATCGAAAAATTATGAAAAATTGGAGTTTGAGCTTCGATGTTTACTAACTCATATTTTTCTCATGAGTGCAGGAGGCCCAAGTCTGCCAATATGTCTCACGAATGTTGGTACTGTATAAATGTTAGCCGCCAGAATTTCGTTGACCTTGGATTTTTAAGCAAATATGAGGAAAGACTTATTTCATAAATCGAAACATGAAGTTCACGTCTCCATGTCGTCGTAGTGATGGCATATAGGACAGCGCTGTTATTCTTAAAGGAGACATGACAACCAATTTTCGATTATAATCTGTGTTACGTAGATTAATTACATACAAGCTGGCGAAATTTTAGCGCATTTGGTCGAACACTTGAATTATAAAAGAATATTTGTAGAAACCTGCGAGTGACCTGAGAGTCGGGAAACATCGACGCACCCGCGAGCCATGACGTAACAAGCTTCTCGCTGGGCGAGCGCCTGCATTACGACATGCGATTTAATTCTTTTATTTGACGTGCGGTTTTTATCTATAATTGGGGCAGGTAAGCACACTGAAATGTTATTTTTGTGATATTGCGTGCCCTTGTAAATGCTAGCGCCAATATTTGCGTCTATGATTACCGTTCTTTATTAATTACGCTGACAATTGGGCCAGTTTGAGAAATCTTCCTATTGGAAATAAAATTCCACACCTCTCTAATGAGGGCAGGTAATCCTACTCTACAATACCCCCCTTTTTTTTTTTCATACGTAAAAGTGATACCCTACAACCGTTAGTAGCAAATTCTTGTTTTGTAATGTCAGTGTGCACAATGTAAATGCCGAAATTTGACATCGTAGAAAAATTCGAGCATTAATTTGCAACCCTATAAATGTGAGGATTACATATAACTCAACAGTCATTATCCTTTAAAACGTCATTGCTCGGAGCGACGAAAATGGAGTCGGTGCGCTTGAGTGTCCATGTCGTCGTTATGGAAGCAGTGAACTGCTGATAACATTTCGAAGAGCAAGGCAAGAAACACTAAGTATGAACCAACTAGCCTAAACGAAAGTTTTATTGCACGTAAGATTTCTTTCTCGCGAGGAATAAAGCGTCGTGCCACACAGTAGGGCCCTAACTGCGCCAAGTGCCACTTGCACCCAATCGACGCGACATTTGCTCGTTCCGCTGCGTTGCACATAGTTCCGTTGTCTTAGAAGGGTACGCACTTACACGGTGGTCGATTACTGAGCTTTTACAGACGCTGAGCGTGATTTATTTAAGCAACGTTAGATCAAAGTCCTGCCTTTTAAGTTTTGTAGTCATTCTTATTCTACCTCTCATATTTATTTATTTATTTATTTATTTATTATTTATTTATTTATTTATTTATTATTATTTATTTATTTATTTTATTATTTCTGGCCGTTAATAACGACATGGCTGCTCATACAATATAGATGGTTATATCAGGGTCATAACAGCCGCCAATTTGAAAAGCGCGCCATCGCCTCTAAGATGCCACAGCGTGCCAACGGAATCTCGAAGGCCACAAGAGCGCCCGCTTGGTTCTTATGTTCGGCGAGAGAGGACAGCACCAGCTTAATGTTGAAACTTTTGAATTGACTGTATGACATCGTGGATTAAAACTAAGTTGTTACCATCTGTTCTTTCCGACCAGTTCGAAATAACAGAAATGAACGATGGAGCAGGACATACCATTGGCCTCAGAAATTCGCAATCGATGAGACGTTAACGGCAATCTCAGAGGTCTAATAACACTGTCGGTTGTTTTACAATTTATAGATAGATGGCAGTAGTAGTCCAAGATCCTGTCTTCCGTTCTTTCTCCATTTTGTTTTCATAAAGTTAATTTCTCCTTCCCTACTAAAGTCCACGGTTTTTACCCTTGATAGCGATTGTTCGACACCGTGTAGCACCTGTACCTGACTGATATCATTCGGAAAATACCAACGCCCTAATTCACCTTGGATGGATGGATGCTATGAGCGTCCCCTTTAAAACGGGGCGGTGACATGTCTGCCACCAGGCTCGAAAAAAAAAAAAAAAAACTTCCTTGTTTCATGTTGGCCTAATACCTTACGTTTCATGTAGAGCGGTGGCGCGCCTCTAGCGGTGACTGCCAGAATCACGACTTGTGGCTCTCTCACCTTCCTCCGTCCGCGTTTCCCGGCTGTGAATGCGTGTTTGCGCGCTGGCGTGACTAGCCGTGTGTCCGCATGGGAAGTGTAAAAGAAAATAGGGGTGAACTTGTAGTGTGCTGTTCGGTCGTAAGTGCAGCGAAGCATGAGTAGCAGCTTTTCTGTGGACGAGTTGAAGAAATTTTTATTGATTGACCTTTCAAAACGCCCAACAGCATCACGGCGGCTCGCAGGCTTGTGCTTGAACACAGATGGGACGTTTTCGGGGTGGTCTGTAAACCTCGATGGTTCTCCTGCAAGTAGTGGGAAAAGAAAGTGTTCTTATATTGTTCAACATTTTCCCCCTTTGGTTGACAATCGCGGCAGCTTATCACACATGCAGAGAGATTACCTAGCTTTATATCCGGGCTAACCCAGTAGTTGATGCTGAACTAAAACCATTCAGAGCATTTACATGAAACGTAAATAAGTGGGTCGAGTGGGTTTGTCGGGCAGAAATGTCTGTCGAGTTCATAGTCGGTCGGGATGGGTCAGCCTGATTGCAGGGGTTAGGATGATCCAGCACGACTGACTAGCGTTTCCATGAACTCGACAGACATTCCTGCCCGACAAACGACCCAGCCGACCCGTTTACCAGCATGCGTGTAAATGCGGATCGGTCGGGCCCGCCAGCGCCGAGGCTTTTGGAACGGCAGCGGGGACCGGAAGCCCAGTTCGAATGTGCTGATGTCTCTGCTGGACACTGCGTGTCGTTTTTTCTAGAGTCGTCAGAAGCGAGTTCATGTAAACGCGGTCACATCGGGATCGGTCAGCCAGATTTCTGACTCGACTCGCTCACGACGTGAGCGGGTCGTCATGCAAACGTAGCCACTGCAATGATGTAAACGATTTCACTACATATCTCGCCGCCCGCGCTTCGTCATTCGCATTCGCTGTGATCGACCCCGCCCGCGTTATCGTTAACACCGTGCTGTCGTCTTAGCGGCTGTACGCCACTCTTATCAGGCATCCGATCCCACTGATGTGACGAAGCTCGAAATGGAACAGCATAGGAAAAGCATCGCTGCAAAACGCGGTGATGGTCAACACTGCGCACCGTTTCCTCAACGTGAATGCCATCAAGCAGAGAATCTTACCTGATATGAAATGCTCGCTGCAAACGCGCGAGTTGGCTGTAGGCGTCCACGTAGACCCGTCGACGTTCATTCGGCGCATCGCCTGAATCTACTTTTTCCTTTTTGCTGCGTGTAAAGATGCTGCAGGGAAGCAAAAAAACCTAACCTTGGGGAGCTTATTGCTGGCATTTGTGCAACCTACAGCGGCGCACCTCTGCGGCATAACTAAACCCGGACACGAACGCTTGCCAGTGTGGCGACGCACAAAAGCTAGTGCAAGCGAGCAGGAGAGCCTCAAAAAAACATGGCGCCCGCACATTTCCCGTCGTACTCCGCGCGGCGCTCGCCGCGCATGCGTAGAGGACCCCCTTGGAAAAGGCGAATTCAAAACAAATATAACAGTTTGAAGTAGGCAACCAACTCAGTCAGTGAGGGTTGTTTGGCCATCAATGCAATTTTGCAGATGGGGTAGGGGTAGTAATGGTTAGGGCTCAAATTTGTAAAATCGGCCTATTTAGTCAAGTGACCAGCAACAACTACAATAAAAAATAGACATGTGTCAGAACGAAGCCACAACTAACCAAAACCTAAATAAGACAAAGGGAAAAAAACTTAGATGGCATGGGTTTTCATGCGTGGTCTCTGAATATCACCGTTTATTAAATGCGTGTAGCATTTACTATTTGAACTGACCAACCGATCAAAGGACATGTCGACCACCGGGATATCTAACCGCATCTTCCTTCCATGGAACATTGTTTGTCCCACCAATATTGCATATACCCACTCTGGGAGATTAGCCAAGATTGGTCGTCTGATCACTGGAGAAATTATAAAGGTAAAAAAAAAGAAACAAAATAAAATATTAATTGGAGAACTGCAATTATAGTACGCCTGCGCAATCAGACCTGACCAGAAAAACTTTGAACAGCGATACTACAAATTTTTTGCAATATATTTTATTGCTTCACGAATACCTGTGAAAGTAGAGATTAAAATCGTTTACGTTCATTTGCTTAGACCATCGAAAGGCCCATCCCGGGACCATCGAAACACGTGCTTGGCATTAAATATCCCAGAAGTTTACAATGCTCTATGTTAGGCAAGGGGACGGCTGAACACACACGCACACACACACACAAAATTAGAAAAGAGGCACACAACAACCACACCTAGCACTCATCTACTCGCGCTACATCGTTAAATGTGCTTATAACCAACCAGCCAACAAGTTCACCTTATTTGACATCATGTCTGCTTTACATGTTGTCCAAGAAAGGGCTGCTATTCCACCATCAAGAAATATTTCAACAACGCCTTCATAATCCCATTCTGCAACCGTGGGCTGGCAACGAAAGCTTGTAATTGTTCGTTGCAAGATACGTCTAGGAAGCGCTCCATCGTCGGGGGTGTAGCTCAAATGGTAGAGCGCTCGCTTAGCATGCGAGAGGAGGTACTGGGATCGATACCCAGCACCTCCACTCTCCTTTTTTAAATTTTATTTATTTATGTTTTTAGTAATTTTGAGAGTACGCGTTGATTTTTATTGAATCTCAGTAAGCGCGGGAGTTTGAAACTGAGTGGTTGTCGAGAGACCCTTGACAGAGCTCAAGGAATCTTAAGCTTGTCTCTGTCCAGTAGGACTGCACTGTATGATGTTACTTTCATGTTACTTTGTTTTTGTTGTTACTTTCCAAAATGCACAAAAAATCAGTTTCGTAAAAATTCCACGGGAACTCCAAACACCGATAGATTCATGATTTCTAAATACTGTAGGCTTGCCATTTTTATCCGAAATGCACAAAAAATCAGTTTTGTCAAAATTCGTCGGAAACTTAAAAAACCGATAGACTCAAAATTTCCAAAGGTTATAGGCTTACCATTTGTATCCGAAATGCACAAACCATCAGTTTCGTCAAAATTCGACGGGACCGTCAAAACCGTAAGATTCATGATTTCCAAAGACTATAGGCTTGCCATTTTTATCCGAAATGCACAAAAAGTCAGTTTCGTGAAAATTCGACGCGACCTTCAAAACCGAAGGATTCATGGTTTCGAAAGGCTATATATAGGCTTGCCATTTTTATCCGAAATGCACAAAAAATCAGTTTCATCAAAATTCGACGCGACCTTCAAAGACCGATAGATTCAAGATTTCCAAAGGTTATACGCTTACCATTTTTATCCGAAATGCACAAATCATCAGTTTCGTCAAAATTCGACGGCGCCTTCAAAACCGTAAGATTAATAATTTCGAAAGGCTATAAGCTTACCATTTTTATCCGAAGTGCACAAAAAATCAGTTTCGTCAAAAGTCGACGGGACCTTCAAAACCGAAAGATTCGTGATTTCCCAAGGCTATATGCTTGCCATTTTTATCCGAAATGCACAAAAAATCAGTTTCGTGAAAATTCGACGCGACCTTCAAAACCGAAAGATTCATGGTTTCGAAAGGCTATATATAGGCTTGCCATTTTTATCCGAAATGCACAAAAAATCAGTTTCATCAAAATTCGACGCGACCTTCAAAGACCGATAGATTCAAGATTTCCAAAGGTTATACGCTTACCATTTTTATCCGAAATGCGCAAATCATCAGTTTCGTCAAAATTCGACGGCGCCTTCAAAACCGTAAGATTAATAATTTCGAAAGGCTATAAGCTTACCATTTTTATCCGAAGTGCACAAAAAACAGTTTCGTCAAAAGTCGACGGGACCTTCAAAACCGAAAGATTCGTGATTTCCGAAGGCTATAGGCTTGCCATTTTTATCCGAAATGCACAAAAAATCAGTTTCATCATAATTCGACGCGACCTTCAAAGACCGATAGATTCAAGATTTCCAAAGGTTATACGCTTACCATTTTTATCCGAAATGCACAAATCATCAGTTTCGTCAAAATTCGACGGCGCCTTCAAAACCGTAAGATTAATAATTCGAAAGGCTATAAGCTTACCATTTTTATCCGAAGTGCACAAAAAATCAGTTTCGTCAAAAGTCGACGGGACCTTCAAAACCGAAAGATTCGTGATTTCCCAAGGCTATATGCTTGCCATTTTTATCCGAAATGCACAAAAAATCAGTTTCATCAAAATTCGACGCGACCTTCAAAGACCGATAGATTCAAGATTTCCAAAGGTTATACGCTTACCATTTTTATCCGAAATGCGCAAATCATCAGTTTCGTCAAAATTCGACGGCGCCTTCAAAACCGTAAGATTAATAATTTCGAAAGGCTATAAGCTTACCATTTTTATCCGAAATGCGCAAATCATCAGTTTCGTCAAAATTCGACGGCGCCTTCAAAACCGTAAGATTAATAATTTCGAAAGGCTATAAGCTTACCATTTTTATCCGAAGTGCACAAAAAACAGTTTCGTCAAAAGTCGACGGGACCTTCAAAACCGAAAGATTCGTGATTTCCGAAGGCTATAGGCTTGCCATTTTTATCCGAAATGCACAAAAAATCAGTTTCATCATAATTCGACGCGACCTTCAAAGACCGATAGATTCAAGATTTCCAAAGGTTATACGCTTACCATTTTTATCCGAAATGCACAAATCATCAGTTTCGTCAAAATTCGACGGCGCCTTCAAAACCGTAAGATTAATAATTTCGAAAGGCTATAAGCTTACCATTTTTATCCGAAGTGCACAAAAAATCAGTTTCATCATAATTCGACGCGACCTTCAAAGACCGATAGATTCAAGATTTCCAAAGGTTATACGCTTACCATTTTTATCCGAAATGCACAAATCATCAGTTTCGTCAAAATTCGACGGCGCCTTCAAAACCGTAAGATTAATAATTTCGAAAGGCTATAAGCTTACCATTTTTATCCGAAGTGCACAAAAAATCAGTTTCGTCAAAAGTCGACGGGACCTTCAAAACCGAAAGATTCGTGATTTCCCAAGGCTATATGCTTGCCATTTTTATCCGAAATGCACAAAAAATCAATTTCGTCAAATTCGACGGGACCTTCAAAACCGAAAGATTCATGGTTTCGAAAGGCTATATATAGGCTTGCCATTTTTATCCGAAATGCACAAAAAATCAGTTTCATCAAAATTCGACGCGACCTTCAAAGACCGATAGATTCAAGATTTCCAAAGGTTATACGCTTACCATTTTTATCCGAAATGCGCAAATCATCAGTTTCGTCAAAATTCGACGGCGCCTTCAAAACCGTAAGATTAATAATTTCGAAAGGCTATAGGCTTGCCTTTTTTATCCGAAATGCACAAAAAACAGTTTCGTCAAAATTCGACGGGACCTTCAAAACCGTAAGATTCATGATTTCCGAAGGCTGACCGTTTTTATCCGAAATGCATGAAAATCAGTTTCGTGAAAATTCGACGGAACCTTTAAAATCCGAAAGATTGAATGCCTAGGGGGCGAGCGCCCCCGCTCCCAAATCTTCTAAGGGAGGGGACGGTAAGTCTGCCGCATACTTTTACTCAGCCGGAGCTGTCCCGTAATTGTTTAAAGAACATGACCATGCACGGCCAGTAATGATTGCTAAAGGACATTGATGTTCCATTTCAAGAACTGTTTACTTCCCATCTTTATACTCCCGAAAAGCCAACGACCAAATGCAGAGGCCATGGTGAGAATCACGTGATCTCTTCATCTTGATCTTTAACACGAAAGTGTTTTCTACCGGGGTCCACCAAGACTTCACTGACGTCATTTCCGTCACTGAAGTGACGTCGCTAAAGAGCGCACGAATAGATGCCAAAGAAAAACCAGAAGAGAAAGTTTAGTTGATTTGGATGGCCTGGAAATCGAACCCACGACTTCTCGGTTTGCGACAAGTGCACGGCACTCTAACCACTGCGCCACATGCTCGAGGCTTTAGAAGCGCGCCGTATATATCTCACACCTCCCTCTCACATCGATGTTGGCGGGGCGGTGTCGTCGTCTACAAGCGGGGAAGTGAAGTACTACATAATGACACTGACAAGTGCTGACAGGGAGCGCTTCGGTAGTTTCAGCGCCACGGAGCCTTTCAATGCATTATTGCAGCCGACGACTCCTGGGCCTCATTTTGCATTAAAATATTCTTTTACAGTCCATTTTTCATATATGTAAACGCACAATAGAGCCTCTACCTCTAGTTTTCGCTAAAAACCGCAAATAGACCTCTCCCCGGGATACGTCACACCGCAGCGGCCACGTCACCGCTTGACGGCACCGGCGCACGTGCGACGGCGGCAGTTGGCAAAACATCCTCGCTGCTGGCTCAGCGTGGATCGCACGGTGCTTGGGGCATGCTTTTTTTTTCTTTTGAACCTCTACCTTCATCCTTCCGTTCCAAGATTAGTTGTGGTATGTGTCAGGGAACATATAGATGTGTGGTAGACTACGTGACGAAAAATTTGCCGCGCTGCTGGCTGTTAACTTGGAGAAGTGAACCCACGTGGTGGTCTGTGCGAGGAACAGCGGCATCGTCTTCGAAAGTGTGCCGCGTTTACTGTGGCGTGTATTGTGCGATGAAAGGCAGCGACGATATCGGCTAACGTTTGCGGACGTTGAAACTGACAGTATTGTGTGCTGGGTGAATAACCATCTATCTTGTTTGCGAAAACATTGGCGCGTGTTGTGCCAGTCGCAGCGACCGGTGGTCGACGGAGCATCAGGATTGGACATATTAGTTAAGGTGAAAATGAATTTGATGCGATGATCTGCAAGTGCGTACATCTCAGTGTTTGTGCTGCGTGCAGAAAAGGAAATGTCCATAATGCTGAAAGGTGACGCATGAAATCGCAGCGTGTTTTAGCATCGCCAAAGCTGCATGTACGGTTTGCCACGGCGAATACGCAAGCCCATACAAGACTACGCATGAACTCGCAACGTGTTTTAGCATTGCCAAAGCTGCATGTACGGTTTGCCACGGCGAATACGCAAACCCATACGAGTGTTGTGCACAGTGGAGGTTCTTGTTTGTCATATTCTTGTTAGCTTACCTTTACGGCTCGATCTTTATCAAGTGGCAATGCACATTCCGAGTTCGTGTATCAAGTCTAAAGCAGCGAAGCACGCAAACACGCTGTAGGCATCAGATACAGCAAAGTAACCGCCTAAGAGATTATTTCTATCGCAATCGATTCTTTATATCGATTATTTGTTTAACATCGCAAAGCTGCGCAGTGGGTTATGAGGAACGCCGTAAGGGAGAACTTCGCTTTAATTTTCACGGCGATTCGTTAACCTCAGCCGAACGCACGCCAACGAGTGTTTCCTAGATGCGAAGCATCTCTTGCTTGGTGGGTATGTCCCGCGGCCTGGTAGTCCGCACTCACACTACGCATGCGCAACTCTCCTCCTTCCCTCTCTCCAACAGCTGCGTGTTACTCTTTCCACTTCTCTACCAGCACCTGCTTGCTCTTCTCCTGCGTTCTCGCTTCTGCTCTCACGGCGCATGCGCTACTCTTCCCCTCTGGTCTCCTCTCCTTGGAGTGGTAGAGTGCTGCGCGCGTTCAGTCCAGCGCTTGCTTCGGTCGACTCCTCTGAAATGCGGGCTCGACATGCCGAAATTCTCTCCTGCGCGGCGCCGCGATGAGCGCCAGTGCATGCGCGTCCCCTCCCCCTCTCTCTCCTCTCCTACGCTGCCTGCCTCTCGCGCGCCTGTCGACCGCGTTTGCAATTCTCTCCTGCGCAGCGCAGCGATGAGCGCCAGCGCATGCGCGTCCCCTCCCCCTCTCTCTCCTCTCCTACGCTGCCTCCCTCTCGCGCGCCTGTCGACCGCGTTCCCCGCTCGCCATGTGAGGCTAGAGGGAAGACACGACGCGCGTACTGTTCCTCTTCGCGTTCCACGACGCGAGGTTGGTAACATGCCCGAGGTCGGTAGCATGCCCAACGAACGCCAACGGAACGCGATCGTGCAAGTGCTCCGGCTTCGCATCGCCTCATGGTCCCCTTTAGCGGGAGATGGTGTAATATTTTTCTTCTTTTTCTTTTTTCATTCATTTCTGACCAATATTTCGCGCCTTGAGTGAGAATCTAATCCGTCACCTCGCGCACAGTAGCTCAAAATCATGTTGCCGCAAATGCTGTACGTCGTTTAAAACTGCACTACAGATGTCGTGACGGAAATGGAGTACGTTTACATACATGCTATGCTAATGTTTCTCCTAACACCAGTCGTCGTGAAAATGTCCAACATTCGCCTTCGAAGAGCATAATATTTTTTATGGCTGTCATTCACGGCGAACGAATCACCATATGCTCACCTAAGAGAATCGTGCATTATAGGCAGACTCCTCGTTTTAACAGCTGTGAATTCAGAAAATAGCGATTTGCAAAAAAAAGTCGCCCGCATCTTCCCACGGGGGGGAACTCGAGTAAATGCGTCGCCGAGTGGTGGGGGTATCGCGTGAATGTTGCGTAATTGGGTATGGTTTGGGAATGCTTAATTGTTACACGATGCGCCCACCAAGTACGACTTGAACGGCTCCAGCGTGCACGAAGTTCCTGGTCCGCAGCTGGCTTCAAACGCTTGCGTTCAGCGTCGTATGCTCGTCTCTTCGCAGTCTTGTCTTCTGCGTTGCGCGCTGTTGTTGACGCCGACGACGGTGAGGGCGGGGTAACGTTGCCTTCAACGAGTGGTGGGACGCTGATTGAAGGTACTCTTGCTTCCATCGCATCTACTCGAGTCAAGCAAAGCGTCAAGTCAAGCGAAAGCCAAGTAAAGACGCCCTTGACTGAATTCCAAACGCGCGCTCCGCCGCTTATTTACACACCGCCCGCGTTCGAGGGAGAGGAGGGAGGGACGGAGAGGAGGGAAGGAGGGAGGGAGAGGAGAGGCTTACTGCCGGCACGAGACGAGCATGCGCAGTGGGGGTGTGGACGGCGCCGCCGACGCCGCAGGTGCGACAAAGAAATGCTCCGCATTTAAAACTGCTATCGAAGGAAAGTAGACACACGCAGCGCCGGCGGAACGTTCATGCTAACCAGCGCCTGCTCCAAGGGCGGGACATGTGGGTGGGGCACTCCCAGTGACGTTATACTGTTTGCAAACAGGGGGAGGTCCATTGTTGGGTGACCCGTGTCATGGCCTCCTTTGACCTACTACAGCATTTCTTTAAGTGTAGTTTGTGCTTCCGTTGTGATAACTGAGCATGTACCTAGAATTGTAGTAAGTTCAACGATCTTAGTACGACTTGTGTGCTTTGTTGAAAGCAATATGCCGTTCAATTTTATTATGAATGCTGCTGCCAAGCTTTGTTATTCAACTTCTGTATCTGTGTGATATACTACTTTTCTTTGAAAGCACTCATGCGCATGTCCGTTCGCTTAACGCCTAAGAGGTGTCGGCACTGGCCATCACATTGGGAGTGACATGTGCGCTAAGAACAAAACATTCAGTAGCGAGATTAGTCGTGGTTCTAATGAACTTTACAGAACTAAGGCTGCCCTTTTTTCAAAGCCAGTATAAGCTTGTCTAGCTTTTTATGAGCTGACTATACTATAGTGCTCGTCCTTGTGTGTCACTTTGTTCGTTGTCCTGGCGTGGCGTTTTACAACTCTCGCCAGCCGTCACTTTGTGCACATCGTAATGAAGATAATTGTGGCGCCATTGGCAAGCGCTAATGACAGCCTTCTGCTGTCGTTGTCAGCAGGAGGAATCAGCGAGTTTTTCTTTTACGGCGCCAACTCCTAGAGACGTACACGCTTGCGGACAGGTTGACTTCTCGGGACTCCAACATAGCGCCATAAAAGGTGAAACGAAAGCCCAATAAAAAATTATAAAAAATAGTCATGGTTTTAGTTAATGGTTGTATAGCAGTGGCGTAGCCAGGGGGTGGCACACCGGGGACGTGCCCCCCCCCCCCCCCTGAAATTTTCTTTCCCATGGGATACAGAGCCCAAAATGACACAACCACACTTACTTGTCCAGATCCCATGTCAGATCAAGAACGTGCCCACCCCAAAACAATTTTCTGCCTACGCCACTGTTGTAATTTGAGCGAAGTAGTAGTTTAGTCAGCCCCGTGGACAGTTAATTAAAATCTAATTAAAACGGCTACTTACACCTTAAAAGCACTCAGAAGTACCTACAGGTTTGCCGTAAGTGAACATATAAAAATGACGTTTGGTGGGTACGTAGTACCCAAATGTTCGGCTTGTAAAGAGTATACTTACCACGTGTAATAGGATTAATCAGGGCCTCATCAGACCGCTGAATGCCTATAGTTTCGCTGCAAATAGAGCTAGGAAGACGGATTTTGGAGTGTAGAAACATATACAACAGTAGACTACAAAACAGAAAGTCGGGCTAGTTGGTCTTGATTCATAACGTAAGGAAATGCACAGCGCGGAATACAGAACGAAACACGAAGCACACACGCACAGCGCTGTCCGTGTGTGCTTCTTCAAGTGTTTCGTTTTGTATTCCGCGCTGTGCAATTCCTTACGTTATGAAGTAGACTACGGTGGTGTACTGTGCCCTTTGAGTCAGCTGAGGGTACTGAAGGGGGCGATGTCACTCGCTCAGCCTGCGCGTGGCGTGCTCCACTCCCTCCGCTCTAGTGGCGGCGCTCACTGGTGCCGGCTGCACCTGCGTACGCTCCGCTGCGCTTACGTCAGGCGCGTAGTGTGCGCTTCTCGCTGTGCTTTCCTGACGGTGCCCGCACCACGCCCTCCTCTCCTTCATCCGCTATTCTCCACTCTTTCGGCGCTCGTTTGTACCGACGCGTTGGGCACGTCAGCAGTCGCCTGGCCGGACCGCAGGAGTAAGACATGTGCGCTTGCGCTCGCTTCGTTCGCGTACAATGAAGGTTGGACGATGGTCAACAACCAGGTTCTAATCGTCCTTACGGACTGTGTGAGCGCACAGTCCATAAGTTTGCATAAAGGGTCCCGAAATTTTACCGAAACTGCACATTCTACACACATTATAGAAAGCTAACCTAGCTAGAGTCATTACATCCTCTAAGCGCAGCTGAGAACAAAGTTTTTTTACTTATGCAAGTTGCATCTTTGGTGTACTTACTGATAACGAGTCCGTGGCGTGTACTTTTCGTATGAGGTAATGCGACACCTCGAAGACAAACTTCCGAGTCAGGGGCGTAGCCAGAAATTTTTTTCGGGGGGGGGGGGGGGGGGGTTCAACCATACTTTATGTATGTTCGTGCGTGCGATTGTATGTGTGCGTGTCTATATACGCAAGCAAAACTGAAAAATTTCGGGGGGGGTTTGAACCCCCCCAACCCCCCCCCCCCCCCCCCCCTTGGCTACGCCCCTGTTCCGAGTGCAGTTACTTTAGAGCATTCGATTACTGTATAGGTAGAGGTCAAGAAACAAAAGCACTACAAGGCTGTTATAGAAGGTAAAATTTTGTTTAGGTTGAAAGTGGCAAGGCTTTTAACTGAAGATATTACTCGACTTGCTACCCTAAAAGCCACCCTAAATGCTGGGCAAAGTAGGCAGAAAGACAGGCCCCGCCGACGATTCCAAAGACGAGCGCGGCCCGAAAGAACACTCGTAGTCGGTGGACTGCACAGCAATGTGGCTTTTTATTGAAATCACAGACTTGGCCATTTTGTCATGTGGCTTTTCTGTCAATATATATACACGTTTAAGAATCGAAGGACACGCCGCGGGTACAACGCGATCCGCTGACTGCGGACCACGCACGCGCACGCCTTCATGCAACCGTTGTGGTGTTACGGTAGAAGAAAAAAAAATGGTTGAAACAAAGTAAGCACAGGTCAACTGCCGCAACGCGTCGCCACCCACGTAAGCTGCGGCGCCTCCAACATTTTTGTTTTAAAGTACGCGGGCGGCGAACAACAGCTGCCGGTAGTTCTTGAGTCGCTTTGTACAAAAAAAACACGGGATCCTCGAACCGTCCAACGACGCAGCCAAAGAAGCATCGCGCGTTCCTCGGAAGGTGTAACACTTATTCCTCCTCTCAGTGATATTTTTTTAAAAGGGGTTCTACAAAAATACTGTTAAGTGGACAGCCATGGGGTAAACGCGCGCGCTGTAACACTCTACAACAGCGTTGGACCTGTCACGCCTACCATCATTCATTTTCTGGTCCTGGAAACGATCCAGGTGAAAAAAAAAAAAAAAAAAAAACAGGAACGGGCGAGGAAAGTGGACATGGCAGAGGGCAATAACAGAGGCGGCACTCAAGCACAAAGAATATATATCCATGCGCACGCAAGCAAACACACACATGTGCGCAGAACTCCATTCGAGACAAACACTATTCACACTTCACCTCCTCACTCAACCATCGCGAACGATCGAACAGAGTGCTTACATGACTCCACCTAGAGTGTCTCACTCTTTATCACACTAGAAACGCAGTACCTGCCGCCACAAGAGACGACAACCGACCCTCCCCTCCTAATTATTTGTATATAGTGACCTATGCATTTGTAAATTAGCGAGAAAAATAAATTAAAAGCGTTTAAAAAAAGGGTAAAGAGGGGAGAGGCGGTAACCCCAACCAAAACCAAGAAAAAAAAAGTAGTGTAACGATGCAATGGCAGCTGCATAAATATACACAATGACGACAAAAAAAAAAAGTGCCATATGCAAGAAAAAAAAAAATACATGTTTCCCCTCTTCACAATGGAGACAAGAAAAATGTGTTGAGAATGCTGAAATGCTGCATTTCTTGAAGCAGAAGCTGCCCTGTGATTGTTCAAAAGTAGTTTGAATAGACAAAGGCGTGCTTACATGGGAAACAATACAGGTGACAGCGCAACACCAAACGCTTATATTAAGTACATGGAATTGGCATTGTTGTAAGCAAACATATCGCTGTAACAAATGCGTGAATTTTCGACACTGTCTTGATTCCCCGAGGTGTCACTGGATCACTTAAAACATTGTCATTAGGCTAGCCGAAAACAGCAGTTTAGTTCAAGTTTGTGCGATGTAAGAGCACGTCGTATACTCTGCAGGCTCGCTTTGAAGCTTAATAATGAATAGCACACAAAAAAAAGAGGCCTATTTAGCCCATCATACTCTAAAACCCCGGCCCCCTTTCGCATCCAGAAATATCAATCTTAACAAGCAGTCGATCATGCCATCTAGTAACCCGTTCAGTGAGTAAATAAATGCAAAGCGAGAAGCCAGATATCTTTGACAAAAATGGCAGATGAGAAAAAAGTGGGGCAAAACACACGAAATGGTGTTGTTCACGAAACAGTGCTAAAATTCACAAAACGAGAAATAACATGGAGTCAAATGCACAAGAACCCAGTAACAGAAGCAAAAATTATTGCGGGACCTCCAGGAACCACTTTGAGGAACAGGGAGACGACTGTGGAGAGGGGTGGGGACGTGGGGATGTGAAAAACTTGATATGGCACTAGGAGGGCAGTCAGAAAAATGAGTCACTGCAGCACTCAGGCACCTCACGAACCGAGTCACGCAGTCACCACATCCTCTCGGCGACTGAGGAAAGCACGCACGAGACTTTCCATCAAAGACCGCGGTGCGACTTCGCGCGGCTGGTCGTTCGCTGCCGTCGTGGGGATGTGGGGATCGTGGTGTTCACTTTGGACAGGCAATGACGCAGCAGTTGGCGCTGGGGTGACTTATGTACACGAGGCGGCCGCGAATCAGAGAGACTGAAGAGGCTTGAGGCACATCATTGCACTGATTTCAGAAGACATGCTTCCCCACATTTGCAGCCCTTTTAAAGGCCAGCTGACGCCGAACGCCATTAATACTCATTACAGTTTCATCTACTGTCCTTCCTTTTGTGTAAAGTGCAATAGAACTTTGTTGCTTAGTAGCACTGACGACCTATAATCTACAGAAGAAAGCTTTCCTTAATGAAAGAAAACATGCAAGGGTCACGCTGACCTGCCTTATGAGACATTATAATGCTGAGCCTACCTGAGACAGATGCTTTTGAAATCAGAAATCAACTCCATTTAAGACCTACTTCATTTCACTAATCATTAATATTTATTTCCTGGTACTTCTGGACATGGATTACAATCAACAGACATGAACAATGATGCATTACTTTCAACCAACACAGATTACTTGTTAACAACACTCAAGCCACTTGATTTCAGGAGTAGAGCTACTGCCAGGTTGTGCAGCAGGACTTCTGCAATGCTCTCAGTGGGTCAAAGCTCTAACTCTAACTTCTCTTATAGTGCTTGAAAGTATATTAAAGTGTTGCAAATAATGAGCATTTGACCCACAAGAAGGCAATGACATCAAGACTAGTGACTTGCAAGATTCTATAAGAAAGTATGCTGATCAGGTTTAGTGCCCCAGACACCTCGAATTCTTCAAAAGCTTCACTTGTATACCACGATGTGACAGTCTCTAGTGCCTCGCAACCACTCCAGTCTCAAAGATTCGCGGTGCCACGGCCCAGCGTGAGGGCACCGTTTTCGTCGGGTGTTAGCCCTAGGACGAAGCCAAGGACTTCCAGGACGCCGTGGCCACGGTTCCTGCCCTGAGCGCAGCCAGCTGTTCTTCGCCGAGCCGGATTTTGTCGTCGATCTCGCGTGCGTCCACGAGCAGCTTGGACTTCATGCGCACGAAGTGGTCGTAGTCGGCGTACTCTTGAGGTGTCAGGTACTTGCGCAGGAACTGGGCCACCTGCCGACTGCGCCGGTCGATGCTCTCCTTGAGCCGGCGCGCCTCCTCGTGCTGGCTGCTCAGCTTGTCGCGCTTAGACTCCAGTGCTCTCTGCGCAAAACGAGACGCAACAGCCTTGTCAAGTGATGTACGCACGTATAGTACGAGGAGCAGTGTTTACTGGCACCTTTCTACTGATAACTGCAGCAAGAGGAACCGTACACTGATGTCTGCGACTGTACCACACCTTACTTGAGACATACCTAATTAGCGCAAAAAGACCGAATGACTAAGTGTAGGATCCATATTTCACAGCGCAAGGCGACAACACAATAAGGAACACAAGACACACGGAGTGCTCCGTGTGTCTTGTGTTCCTTACTTGTCGTCGTCTTGCGCTGTGAAATATGGAAGCTAAAAACCAACTCGCCCAACATATTACCTTGTAAGTGTAGGAAACAGAGGACGCGGAGTTGCGTCCTGTCGGTTTGGTACACTTTGTCCTTCTGCCTTCTTGCGCCAGATATGTCTCAAGTCAGTTATACATTAAAACTTGCCTAGCACTCATTTCTAATACTGTACCATAGGGATGCTTAATATGGCCTAACACTTGCGGTGCCCTTTTGACGCGCGGGAACTGTAAATTCCATAATTTATCCAACGTATGGCAACACTAGCCTACATTTGCCAATAATAAGCCGACAGTAACCAACAGTATCCAGTGCTAACCAATGACGGCAGTATGCGAGAATAAACGGTAAACGAGGGCACCACCGTCAAATCGGGGGTTGGTTGCGCTAAGACATGCTCTGGCATACAAGAGAAATGGCCGGGAAGCCACTGACCCTCTCCTGTGCGGTGGGCTCGTCGGCGCCGGCGAGTCCAGCCAGTGCGTTGTGAACGCGTGCCAGACGGCCCGACAGGGACAGGATGAGGCTGACGATCTTGTCGAGCTCGTCGACATGGAGACGGTACTTGTCGCGCTCGGCGGGCCGCGCCAGTTGGTCGACGCGGCTGCCCAGGGTGCGACCCAGCTGCTCGTTCTGCAAGGCCTCTTCGCGGAGGCTCAGCCGCGCCGAGCGGAGAACGTCCAGCTTGCGCGATATGCTCGCCATCAGCTCCTCCTGCGAATCAACGACAAGGACGCCGAATTAAGATTATATCGTGAGTTGCACTGAAGGGCGGTACGCATACGAGATAGGTGTCTAGGAGAAACAGTAGCAATGGTAAGACCGCGACATCCTCCGGAATAAAAAGGAGATTTGCCCTTGAGGCGCAACGTCCACATATGTGGACGCTACTTGTTTTAAATGCGAAGCATTTCTTAGCGAACTTCTGCGACTTTGACCGTATCTAGCCGCCTACGAGGTTCATCGAATGTGCACCTATGGCGCAACATGACTGTATGACGAACATAAATGACAAGTCATAACATGAAAATCATGACACGCAGCATGTACAGCATGATTTACATGCTACGCTCATGGTGCGCTGGCGGCCGTTTCGCTAGTTTGATATACACCAAATTGGTATCTTGCGACGTGACTGTGTGACGAATATAAATAACACGAGTTAACATGAAAATCATGACACGCATGTCATGCACAGCATGACTTACGTGCCACGCTCATGGTGCGCTGGCGGCCGTTTCGCTAGCTTTATATACACCAGAATTGGCATCTTGCGACGTGACCGTGTAACGAAGATAAATAACACGAGATAACATAAAAATCATGACACGCATGTCATGTACAGCATGACTTACGTGGCACGCTCATGGGGCGCTAGCGGCAGTTTCGCTAGTTTGATCTACCCCGAAATTGGTATTGCGCGACGTGACTGTATGACGAACATAAAAACTCGAGTTAACATGAAAATCATGACACGCATGTCATGTACAGCATGACTTACGTGCCACGCTCATGGAGCGCTGGCGGCAGTTTCGCTAGCTTGATATACACCAAAATTGGTATCTGTGACGTGACTGTGTAATGAACATAAATAACAAGAGTTAACATGAAAATCATGACACGCATGTCATGTACAGCATGACTTACGTGCCACGCTCATGGAGCGCTGGCGGCAGTTTCGCTAGCTTGATCTACCACGAAATTGGTATTGCGCGACGTGACTGTGTCACGAACATAAAACTCGAGTTAACAATGAAATCATGACACGCATGTCATGTACAGCATGACTTCCGTGCCACGCTCATGAGCGCTGGCGGCGGTTTCGCTAGCTTGATCTACCACGAAATTGGTATTGCGCGACGTGACTGGTGGACGAACATAAAAACACGAGTTAACATGACAATCATGACACGCATGTCATGTACAGCATGACTTACGTGCCACGCTCATGGGGCGCTGGCGACGGTTTCGCTAGATTTATATACACCAAAATTGGTATCTTGTGACGTACTGTGTAACGACATAAATAACACGAGTTAACATGAAAATCATGACACGCATGTCATGTACAGCATGACTTACGTGCCACGCTCATGGGGTGCTGGCGGCCGTGTTCGCTAGCTTGATATACACCTGGTATCTTGCGACGTGACCGTGTGAGGAACATAAATAACACGAGTTAACATGAGTCATGACACGTATGTCATGTACAGCATGACTTGCGTGCCACGCTCATGGGGCGCTGGCGGCCGTTTCTTTAGCTTGATCGACCCCGAATATTGCGCGACGTTACTGTGTGACGAACTAATAGGAGTTAACATGAAAACCATGACATGCACTGAATGACATACAAGACGATGTATGCAGCTCTTTGCTGGCTGCTTCGCATTACATCGATTCCCACAATGCGTGGGATCTACCGGCTTTTTTCCCAAATCTTTTTCCCAACTTGTTTTTCCCAATCTGGGGCCCAGACAGAGCTAGATACATAGCGCATGGGATGAACTGAACCTTCTGCACAATCGCTGCGTCTTTCCTTAATCTCAATGTGCTGCTTACGACTGCAGCCGACCTCTTTAGTGAATGCAGTGTTCGACGGCTCGGTCGACGTGCCGCGTCCCAAGACCAATGTCAAAAGTGTTATTTTTCTTTGCTCTAAATGAATACAACCAAAAACAAATTGAGCATGCATTTTACGCCCGAGATATGATTCTTTTTATGTAAAAATGATACACGACTGACTGCAGGATAATTAAACATTTAATTACAGATTATAGCACATAATTACCAAACTCGCACACAGCAACATATTACCTCATTTTCTTTATTGGAATGTGATATAGGGTTCCTTAACATTATGTTGTGCGAATTTGACACATTTGCAGACAGTCGATCATAATTCGCGCCTGAAGGGGTCATTTAGTTTGCCAAGAAAGTCTATGGAAGAAAACGATTTTCATCCACCCGTTTGCAGAACGAAGCTAGAGACCGGTGAACGTCATTATTTTTTCCCTTTGACTAACCTTCCATATTTCCGCAGAACTGACTTGCTGTATAAAATCTATGGAAGTACCGCTCACTCCCTCCATCTGTGTGGAGTGTAGATTATGCGCAAAGGCGTGTTAGATTGAAAAATTACGTTATCCGTAGAGTTCTAGCACTCTTATTGAGCAATAACGGAGCTGGGCTGTTTGAAGGTTGATCTTTCGCTGAATACTGATAACAATGGCAGATAATGCGGAGACGCACGAATGACCGTAGCAGTGAGTATTTCCATGCTACAAGAGATTGTCTGTCATTGATCAAAAGACGACGCGTGCAGCGAGTGCGAACTGACCTTCTTAGCGGACAGCTCGCTGTCGGAGGTCCACTCCTGTTTGCCGATGTCAGATCCGAACCTGGTCAGAAACTTGGCCTTCGGTTCGGATGTCGTGTAGTAGGCACTGTTCGCGGGAAGATTCTCGTCCCTGCAAAGACGGGACAAGGCATAGGAACCATTTAGGATAACCTCTTTGTCCTGCTGTACATGACATCTATCTGCGACTCCGATGGCTTGCAGTAGGCCTGTACCCAAGCGTACATTGAAATCGTATAATGCACACATATGACTCCTCTAACAAACACAGTCGTAGTTGTAGAATAATAAAGACAAGTAAGCGCTTGTTGACCGGCTGACTTCGTCCTTGTTGTTTGCGCTGCTTTAATCTAAAACGGTACAGTAGCAGAAGTAGTAGAAGCAGCAGCATGGTGGAATTAAACAGGGGTAGTTTCCTCAATAGATGTTAAGTGATGCATGAACACAACTATGCACGACATTTCGCCCCCGTTCTTTTTTTTTAATTTGTGCCCTATTTATTGCGAGAAAATATTACACTAACTACTAAGTTTATTTCTACTCAATATTTTCTTTAATCCTCGTGTTTTATTTGTTCACAGAGTGAACTTCGGCAACTGTGTAATACATTTGTGCCTCTGAGACCAAACTACAGTGCACTGCACCAGAACTGGCCAAACTTCGTGTTTCTTATAAAACTTTTTTCAAAATTAGGGCGAACGCTTATATAGGGTACATTTTATGAACATACCTGAGCGCGTTGTTCCCTGTGTTGGAGATAAGATATGGTGATGATGAAGTAGTTTGCGGCGAAGGCTGCGGCGAAGTAGCCACCGAGCTGCGCCGCCTGGGGAGCGAGGAATCAAGCTGGCCATTCTGACTGACGTCACCGTCGAACAGGCCTTCCAGGTAGTCGGACGTCGTCTTCTGGTTTGGACTGGGCACTGCACACGATGGAAGCGCAAGAAAGGAACACGGAGATTGTAAATGAATGGAAAGGTGCCTTATATCAGCAGCATTACAGATTGCTTAACAAGGTATACCGACTTGGGATAGTTGGAATACTGAATTCGTGGTCAACAATCGGCGCAGAAAAGACTCGAACCACAGTCCCGCACTTGTCTTTAAGACGAACGCCTTATATGCCTCATCGAACGCGAAAGTAACCGTCGGCGGCGTCAACACGAGTGATGCAAAAAAATCACCATCGCGACGTCATCATGACGTCACAGACCGCCAAAATTTGTAACGTCATCGTGACGTCGCTATGGTGACGATGTCAATGTGAAGTAAAATCACCTGACGGCGCACAATGACGTAATTACATGACATCGCCGTTTGGTCAAAGGTGGTCAGATCATGGAGGCACTGAAATACCAGAAAGCTTCCAATTCCTCCGGACCCGGAGGTAGTGCAAAACCACGTTGGGTGCGGAAAGCTATCGGGCGGGGTCAATAGAAACGACTGAGAAGAAAAATAAAACAATGGCTTTCGCCTTCCAGTCGTCTTAGGCAAACGCATAAGGGACCGTGTGATATTTTTATCGCGGCTGTATTCCGTGCCCTTCCCGAGCTGATTATCTCTCCTGTTATAAGACTAACTGCAAGTGGTATTATTTCGGTTTCGTTGTCTGTTTGAAGACATTAAAGAACAGTGGAAGCCATCATCAGACCGACAAGAAACCGGCCGCTTTGTTTCAGGGGCTACAGTATGCCTTTGAGTGCAAGGCCCATGAGTTCGATTGCCGGATGTGTCCGTATTCCTGTGGAGGTTGGAATGCAGAAATGCTTGTGCACGTAAACATAACTTCAAGTACGAAACCTCAGGTGGTCAAAGTAAATCGACAGCCCTCCCACAGCCAAATTCTTTTCTTTTTGCTCAGACACATTACAAGTTCTATCAGTCAATGAAATACTCTGAAAAGAATTTTCGGTGGGAGTAGTATGCTGCCGGAAAAGCAGTACGCATCCTTCTTGCTGCGCCAAACAATGTCACACCGTTACTACAGCAAGCGGAAATGGAAGAGCCGATTTCTTTTTTCGTCAAAGCAACGAGCAAAAGCTCGCGACAATATGACAGGTGCGTGAAACATTCATTTAACGTGCCTGACCGCGTAAACATACGCTCTTTCCTGACACCGTAGCCTTGACATCGTTATTTGGGCTAAATACTGCACGCGAAGGAACGCTGCGTACGCGCTGACAAAGACAAGGAAACAACGCACGGTCCAACGCCGCAGCGCGGTATTTAGGCATGACACTATGCGCCAAATCGCCTAGCCGCCTATTCTTCTTAGCACCGCCTTCCTCGCAAATACTTTCCTTCGCGGGTCCCCAGGAAGGATCCGCATAGCCAGGCGGAGAAGAACAGTACGAAATAGCGAAACAGGAAAGGAGTTTAACAAGAAGGAAAAGTTCGAGAGAAAGCGCGGCTCTCCGTTAAAGGGGCACTGACACCAATTTTCGAAGCTGACTTTACTCTGCCATACAAGTCTCCTGTATAGAGACGGCTGTGGGCAAGCTCAGCAAATGCTGATAAGATATTTTATTTTGACATTGAAGTGAATTTTCGCGTGTCGCGCGTACTGACATCGACACTAGTGTGACGTCAGGCTACAATATCAATTCCGGTGACTTCACGCGCCAGTACAGCTAGTTGTGATGACATAGGGTACCCAAAGATTCAAAATAGCCGCTTGTGCGTCCCCAACGGAGCCACGGAGCGGAGCAGCCATGGAAACATAACAATATTTTGAGCGAGCACGTGACGAGAAGCTCATACCGTGTTGTGACGCCAGGTTACAGAAGGAATCGTAACTAGCTTTCAAAATCATGTTGTAATCAATTTTTCAGGGTGCATTCACGCTTACCAGTGCATATTCTAGGCTCTTGAGGGCGTACACTTTCATTTGACGTAAACAAAACGGACAACTGAAAATTTTCGTGCCAGTACCCCTTTAAGTAGTCATGCAGGGATGGAAAGCGTAGAAGATACAAGCAAGTCAGAGGTCAGTAACCCTAGAAAGGGGTGTGGCGACAGGGCAGAAAGGGTCGGAACACGGTGATCGGCAGAGAGCGAAAGAAAATACGATATAGACCGTGAGAATGCAGTCACGGCGATGTACAGTTCGCAGGCACGTCGCGCGCTTTGGTGATGTCCCGCGTTGCGCATTTTGTTGTCGCCTGTGACACGCGCGTAGAGCGCCGCGTCTTCGTTGGAGGAGCGGCGCGCCTACGTGCACTGAATGCGGCGAGAAAAGCCCTTTCAGTCTAAAACACTATATAAGGAAAACGGGATGACTGTACTCAAACGTCACAGTAGATACGAAATGATCGTAAACCATCCACAATCTAGCAAACGCAGTGAATGCGATCGATAAAAAGGCCCGGCACACTGTCTTAAATAGTTCATCCGTTCCTCCCTTCTGGATTTTTTTTTTTTTATGTTCGGTCGTGACGTGTTGGTCTTGGTGTTTGTAACTCGATGAAACTTTCAGTATTACTTTTCTTATCTAGTGTTTTCATATCTTTACATTAACAGTGTGTGTTTAGAACTAGCTAGTCAGTGTTTCCACATGTTTACATTAAAAATGAATAATACTACATGTGTTTTCGGCTATGCTGTATTTCCTTGTAGTCTTGGGGAAATTCTATAGTGTAATGAAGATATGTGTACGCACACGATGTATCTTGTCATGTACTCGTATATATATATATATATATATATATATATATATATATATATATATATAAGAATAAAGAAACTCTGGACAGAAAGCCATAGCGACAAAGACAACGAACTTCGATAGCGGTGGCCTGAACTACCACTTCGACAGGAAGCTGCCGCGAGTGCACGCAAAGCTGCTTAAATAGCCTCAAGTCCACCAGAGTTTGCCGCAGCAAGCTGACGTCGACGTGTACAGAACTAAAGCGGGAAAGAAGGGAATGGCAGCAAAAAAGTGAAGATAAAACGAAGCGGTTACAATTGCAAAACGTGGAAGATAGTGTCAGCAGGAAGTCAGCGGAAAGCCCTAAGAAGATTGTGTACGAGGCTGCCGTTGCTTGCAATTGGTATGATTGGTGCTGGCCTCAACAGAACTCGGATATTTCCCCAGGGCCTACTGGAGACGTTCAACCTCACTAAACCAGCGCAGCATTGATGGAGTTGTGGGTATTCTAACCCTTTGCGACACGCATTATGATCGACTGCCTATAAATGCGTGAACTTGCACAATTTCATGCCAAGGTTCTGAAGACCAAACCTAAAGCAGGCGGAAGTTCTAGAAGAAATTATAGTGTATTTTACAGTAACTAAATGCTGCTACAACGTATATCTAGTTACCGTAAAGTCAGTCATGCTATATTTGTTCATAAGCTTAATTAAACGAGCCGCTCAAATTACATGCGATAGTTATCTCGTGGCCGCGATCATTCCTAGAAACGATATATATATATATATATATATATATATATATATATATATATATATATATATATATATATATATATACGGGCCCCAACCAGTTTTTGGTCACTATGCACGCTCTATGTCTCCAAAATAAAGAAACACTGAAATCTTATCTAACCCTTACTTTCCATTTCCCCATTACGACGTAGACAGGCGCAGATATGTCTCACATATTCCTGTCCTGCCTCATCTTTCCTTTTACTTTCTTCTTTTTCTCAAAGACCCTCAATATAAGATTAAAGCAAACAGGCGAATACCTTAGCGACACGCAAATGTGCAACTTGCGGAATAAGGCTAAGAAATAAGTAACAGAGCCACAAGAAGCGTAATTATGGTGTAACTCAATGAAAAAAATTACGAAACAGAATCTGTAGCGCACTGTTCTTCGATTTTTAAGTACAGCAAATTTATGTGCAGCAATGCTTATTTGCTAGCTCAGTGTTTACCACGTGTTGTGAAACTATCACTGTGGGGAATGTATACACTGACGTAGCTCGAAAGGGGGGAGCGGGGGGGTCTTGGAGGGTTTCAAACGCCCCCGAAATTTTAAAGTTTTGCATGTGTATATATGCACGCACAATACAAACACACGCACGAACATACATACATAAAGGGTGCCTTACCTCACTCCGCCGCCCTAAAAAAAGAAAGAAATCTGGCTACGCCCCTGGCAATTTACACCGGTGTTCTACATTCACTCTAGTCCCCGCTCTTTCAAGTACAGATATTTGTGAGCACACGGTTTTACGACCCCAAAACAAAAAAAAAACGTGCCGGAACGTGTACTTGGACGTACGGTTGAACAAAAGCCACCGATCCAAATACCGATGATCAAAGACCATTCCGCCTTGGGCAGATAGGTGCTGCCCCAGCGTGACGTACGAAAGAAGTAGTCAGAAAATGAAAACAAAACAAGGAAGAATGCACTGAAGGACTGCGGCAGCGCAAAAACGTGAGCGACCAGTGATGGATGGCGGAAGCCCGCCAGGTCGTTCCTCAGAAGCCGTTGCGAGTCTCTCTTCTGCGCCGATCCTCGGTCCTCAAACCCGAATCGATAGCCGCGGTCGGAAGCGAACTCGTATCATATACAGCAGCAAAGGCGCTGTTTTCAGGCTTATATAGGTATGTGATACACGCACGCACCGAAGCACAAACGGACGTATACACTGCCACTCGAGGTACGTGAACATCTATCTATATAGGTGCTGCTCCGGTTTCTCTTGCCGTGCGCTGAACGATTCCGTCGTTCGTCTGAGGGAGTGGTGAAAGACAGAAGTAGGGGAGGACGAAAACCGAAGAAGCGGCATTGCAGTTCAATGCGGCTTTAGCATGAATGATGCGGAGATGGAACGCGCAAGGACACTGTTTTGATGGAACGTTCAGCCTCTTGCATTTAGACATCGTTTCGCGTTCTGCCACCGACAACGCGCGCGAGTAGAGGTACCGCAACGCTGCAGCGAAGAAAAAGTGCACAGGCGAATCAAGCGGCTTAGGGAGATAAAAAGATTAAAAAAAAAAAGGAACACGACGAAATGGGGAAAAGAAAGCGCGACAAACGGGACGCCGCTCTTGCTTAAGTGATTTTACTGCCGGGAGTGCACCCAGCAATTTACGCTGCAAGAGACAGGAGGGATCAAATCACGACGCACGCTGTAGAGCTTCCCGTCACAAATATGCCACAGCAATATGAATCCAACAGATAATGAAGCGAAGGTATGGATAGGGAAAGCTATATGCAGTTTCACCGAAGCGTAGCTAGACGATAAACCAAAGAAAAAATGAGAGAGGACAAATGAATCACTTTGCTATCGGTGAGAGCCGATCCCGAAACCGCGCGAACATTGGATTACGCGAACGTTGCAATACTAGTCGTGCTACGGCGGCTGCTATCCCCCGTCCATATTCTTGGTTCACTATGCATTTGCGCATTATATAACCTTGACATTATTTTATTTTATTTAGTACATACTGCAGTCCGTAGACCAAGCAGGAGGGGCGAAAAAAAGGGAGCATAGCGAAAAAGTGAACAAGTTATACAGCAAGTTAGAATACACATAACTACTGAAGAACAATAGAAAAAAAGTGCACATATTTCTAGAAACAGTTTCAAGCACAAAAAAAAAAGTAAAGGTACACAGCTGAAGTATTAAGACGACATAAAATAGCATGACAATATCAACAGAGTTGTTTACACAAAAAGATGCATGTATTTTTCAAAGTCGGGAATGCCACGTTCAGGAAAAAGAAAAGTCACAGTTTCGCCGCAAGGGCGAAGCAATGAATGAGATAGGAAGAAACTGTAATGCTATATACGAAGTGAGGCTCGCCAATGGATACTCTCAGTTTGAACAGCGCTCCTGTTGCAAAGGCGGCCGAAGTAGCGAAGGAAACCAGCGTGCTTTAAGTGTCGAGCTGTGACACTTGATAGTTCGCGCTCATCTTCTGATTGTTCGTTTAGCGGCGTCCCTTGAGCTCGAGTGACTTTCGTAGCTCCGTAACATCAGCGCGGACATCACGGTGAAAGCTCGAAACATCAATCGCCCCCTCACCACGAGATAACCGCGCGAGCAGACAGCGGAAGGGCAAGGTTCTCCCTGCGCAAATATTAGAAGAAGCGAGCGAGCTGGCCGACGCCATTTAAATGCGCCCGTTGCGCTCCTCACGCCATCTCGCTGGTAATGAAGAAACGCGTATAAGCACCTGTCGTCTCGGAGTACTGCCAGCGGTAAAGGGTGTGTATATAACGCTCGCCGTTAGCTACCTGAAGGATCTGCGTTTTGTGGCGTAGTGGTTAGCGCCATGCGCTGCGGAGCGAGAGGTCACTGGTTAGATTACGCACTTCGGAAGCATTTTTCTGAATTGTTATTCTTTGGGACTTTTATATTTATATATACACATACCTATACATATACGGTGCATGACGGCAGCGACGGCGACGGCAAAAACCAGCCGAGACTGTCCATATTATTGCTATCGCAATAAAACGTTTGAAGGCAGTGTATTCCATTCGTTAATGATTCTCGGAAAGAAGGAGTGTTTGAAAAGGTTAGTACATGCAAAGTATGGTGTCAGACGATTGTATGTCTGGTTTGCCTGGAAGTAGAGGGAGAGATGTATTTACTGGGATCGATATTAAACTGCGGATTACGAAGCAGGAAAAGAAACTTGAGTCTGGCGATAGCTTTACGCTGTTTCAAGAGTGGAATTATATAACCCTAGGCTTGTCAAGATAGCGCCGCCTTTCCCCTTCCAAACAATACCACTAGTGCAAACAAGTATATAAGCTCGGATCTCACTGGTCTATATGACTGTTTAAAATAAAACATTAATACTTCAATGCAAGAAGCTAGCAAATTAATAGTTCTTAAAGAAAGTCCTGTTTATGGACTTTTCTATTGAACTATATTTGAAGCGCCGATGAGTGAAGAAGAGTAAGTCTAGTCGACCGTTCTTTGTATCCTGCATACCACTTCTTTCAGCCGGACAAATGTGGCTGCACATTATCATGACACTGAACCAGCAACTCTCAAGCGTTTTCAGACGCTCGAGACAACGTTGGAAACCGATGGGGACCGAATATAATTGGGAGAGGCCTTCATCCTGCAGTGTAGATAAATATAGGATGATGATTATAATAATAATATCTGGGGTTTTACGTCCCAAAACCACCGTATGACTATGAGAGACGCCGTAGTGGAGGGCTCCGGAAATTTAGACCATCTGGTGTTTTTTAACGTGTACTGACACAGTACACGGGCCTCTAGCATTTCGCCTCCATCGAAATGTGACCGCCGCGGCCGGGATCGAACCCGCGACCTTCGGGTCAGCGGCCGAGCGCCATAACCACTGTTCCACCACGGTGGACAGGATGATGATGATGATGATAGAGTTACCCCAGCGGCAAGCCTGTATATGGAGCTTCGTTCTCGTAAGCCTTGTGTGTTATGCAACTATCGCGGTGATAACGCGCGAGTGAATACAGGCACGCAAAGAAAAAAAAATGACGTTAATCCCTGAAGGAGAAAGGCATGACGAAGAGGAAAGAAAGGAGTGCGCAAATGACCAAGAGGCCCAGTTTAGGTTTCCTCTAACTCGACCCGTTTTCACGCGGTTCAACAGCTTGATCTCCTATAGGCCCACTACATATACCTCAACACAGGCGTGCGTATAAAGAACATGGCTCAGTCAAGTAGTTAAGAACAGCTGAAGCGTGTCATTCTGTCTGTAGCGTACTACAGTCTTCTGGTTTCGCTACCACATTTTCTATCATTCTGTACTTCGAAGGATCAGCAACAAACACTGATATATATTGCGGTAGTTGTTGCGCGACCTAAAGGCCGTCCCTGGCCTATCGACAGGAACAGGCACAAACACATAATCATACATCATTTATAGATATTATTCCCCTCCATCTTACGCATACCTTTAGGTGCTGGGCGCGAGAGTCGCATCATCATCTCCGCCACTGTGAGCAAGAATCAATGCTCAATCGAGTAACTTCGCGTCGTCTTCGAAGCGGTGCACCGTCTTGGGCTGCTGTGAGCGTGATCCGAAAGAAGAGTATCGGTCACGTGTCTCTAATGCTGTCGATGAGGATCCCAGGAAAACACTAGCTCGCCGTAGTGAGGTCCCGCGACTTCTGCACTGAAATATGCTGACAATACCCTCGCTGTCGTTTTATCTTTCATCCCCCTTTCGGTTTCTAGGGTATACGTGAACGATACGCGTATCCATTGTCATACAACGCGAGATATACGCTGTACGGCGAAATGACGTGGCGATCATATGATTCACCCGATAAGGACGAATAGCACGTCTGGAAAATGTCTTCGATAAAACTAGAACTGCGTGTTCTGCAGAGCGACGACATCTCGTGCAAGCGGCAGTACCTAAAACGGCATACACTTCAGTGAGTTTCTTATAGTCATAATAGGTGTGTGTGTGAAGCAGCGCACGCAATTGCACAAAGCGGATAAACCAAGTGAGACACCAGCTTGGATTACCAACTTGCATAGAGTGCTGCTGTATTTTCTTTCTTTCTTTCTTTCTTTCTTTCTTTCTTTCTTTCTTTCTTTCTTTCTTTCTTTCTTTCTTTCTTTCTTTCTTTCTTTCTTTCTTCGTTCGCAAAAATAGTGCTCGTTATCACTGCATTGTCTCCCTTTACGTCGGGACGTCTGTAGTCGGAGCAGGTGCGTGAGAAAAGAGCATGTGACGCTGGATTACAAAGTTCGATGAACGCAGTTCGTCGACTGAGAAGCTGACCACGCCGAGAACATCTCATCCCTTTTTCCTGTCTTCATTTCTTTTCTTTTTCTTTTCCCAGCAGAGATAACGTCATTATCTGTGCGAACTCCGCGTCCTAAATTCCACGGACGCGTTCGTTTTACACAAATGATGCCGCAAAAGTGTGAGAGAATCGCGGCTAGGTTACTAGCGACCACGCACTGTGGGGCCGCCGCCGCCGCAGCAGCTCATATAGCACCACCACCAACGCTCTCAACTTATCGCGGGCCGAGAAACTGGTAAGTAACAGCAAGCAACGCGAGCGGGGTCGAAAACGAAGAGATTTGATGGCGCGCGATAGGAGGCCATATACGCATGGAGCGGCCATACGACGATGACCTACTTTCGTCCGGCAGCGCCATATGACCGTTCCGCGGTGACATCCATGGGAGAAAGCGTGCAGCCTCTCCCTTTTATCTACCCTTCTCTCACCTCGTAAAAGAGACACGGAACGAAGCTTCCTCTTGGGTTTGTTCTGCGTTTACGCTTCGCTCAGCACCGCCGGCCGAGGGTCCTTTTCTCTTTTGAAGGCACGCTCTATTTATACCGACACGGCCAACGCGACGCTTATGAGGCTTCGTCTCGATAACCGTTCCTTGCTCTGTTTTACTCCCGACGACGAAATGGAAGGTATAAGCGAATAGGTGTGCGCGGGGTCCCGCATAAGAAAAAAAACAAAACAAAACAAATACAACTAAACTGGAGAGTGTCGCGCACTTAAACCACGACGTGATTATGAGGCATGCTCTGTGACCATATAAACCAAACTGCCGACCCATTCTGCACAATAAAGTCCATTTCTTCTTCTTCTTCTTCTTCTATAGCGGGAAGGACTCCGAATCAATTTTGAGCACCCGAGGTTCTTTAACGCGCGTATAAAGCTAAGTAAGCCGTGTTTTCGCATTTTCTCCCCCATCGAAATGCAGCTACCGAGGCCGGGATTCGACCCCACATCATCGAGGTTAGCAGCGAGCACCTTAGCCGCTCAGCTACAGCGGATGTCAGCAGGAACCCAGAGTTTGAAGCTTTCCCCTTCTACATTTCTTCACGACCTATGGCGCACTTCACAAGAATTAAAAAAAAAATAGACATGTATATACTAAACTAAAGGCTGACTTGCACAGACTGCGTGCACAATTTATTTCCGGTGAAACGTGGATTCAAACTTGTACATTCGACTAATTTTCTAACGCTAGACGTAGGAACTAGAGCTAAGTGCTTCCTAAGCTGGTACCCAACGCCGTTCTACACAGAGCCCACGTTTTCAGTGTTGTTGCTCATAACTTCCAACAGACATGTACAGGGCGTTTCAGCAAGCTTGTGCCAAGTATACCTTTCAATTTCACGCACTCTAAATAAATGCAAGGGAAAATATTAACAGGGCAGCTATCTTAGCATAGCTGAAATATTCCGACGTTTTAGAACAAGGGCTACACATTTTGCATTAAATATTTTTCGCTAGAGTTACTAATTACAAAGTTAACTAATATTTGTTAATTAGCCAGCTTACCCGCGGCGGTGTTCTAGTGGTTATGATGCTCGAGTGCTGACCCCATGTGGTCGAAATTCCCGGAGCCCTCCACTACGGCGTCTCTCATAATTATATCGTGGTATTAGGACGTTAAACCCCAACATATATATAACAATTAACCAGCTTGGCGGATTGTAGGAATGTCCTGACGTGCTGCGTACGCCTCACAACAATACTGGGTTAATTGAACACGCGTAGCGCATTTGTTTATTTTTGTCATACTCTAGGCGCAAATTAGCTGAAACACCCTGTATGAACTTCCAAGTGGCGCTTGCAAAGCTGCCAACTAATAGAAGTTAGAAGACCAATCCCACACCACCCCCACCCCTCACACACAAACATTTTGCTCCAGCGCGCACGCCTACGAAAATAAAGCACTGCTGCGCTCAAAAGCGCAATTCGAATCCCCACAGGCCTGCGTTGGCATGGCGTCCCGCGGAGATGACAGTAACGGATAGAAAGACCGCGAACAGGATACACTGACCGAGAACGGTCCTCATATGCATCGCCACAGACTTTTTCTTGTTTTCCATTAACGAGATCGGCGTATCTAGAGGAGACCTTGAGGGAAACCGGGAGAGCGATAGGTTTCTCGAAGTTATGCGTGTGCCGTGCAACGCGCGCAGAAAGGGTATACGTGATTGTGCGGAGCCGCGTTCGCATGCATATTTATTGGTGCATTGCGTGGCTACAAGAACGAATTAGATCAAAGCCTCGACGGACACATGTATATGCGGGATCTGGTCGAAGCACAGTGGACCTGCAAGGCCAATAACGACGTTCCATCTATACCGTAGGCGTAGGTGCCTTGTAAATGTACGTGAAACGCTGTATATGGACAACACCTGACATCTGCATCAGTAAATGAATTGCAGTGGGCATGGAATGTCAACGTACAGCATTAGGTTGTCGGCTGGTAGCTCGCGGAATGAAAATCTAGGTTTGGAATGTGCGCAGGTCAAGCAAAGAAAACCATGAAAGAGGGAGAGAGAGAGAGAGAGCACAGAAGTGTAAACAGAAGCAAAATGAAAAGGTAACAAGCGCCATATCGCGTTAAAATCGGTAGTTATGCACTATTGCCTATATCTTTTCGCCTTCCAAGCAAAGAAGAAGGTGGCGAAGTACAAAAAAGTTTTGGAGTGGACCAGCGGAACGAAGAGAGCACAGCAGGCGAACACCCCTTCCCCACGTGTAGGCAAACAAAAAAGGACGAAATATTGTCAGCGTCCCTGCCTCTGCTCCCTTTCTATCCCTGTCATGTCACAGAGTGTCACAACAAACAGGCCCAGCGATCACACTTGTTAGCGTCAGCATCGTCAGCATAGTCAGCAACGTCAGCAAAAGGTGATTTCAAGAGCTGTGCAATACCTCTCGATAGTATTCACTTGGCCTGGTCGGTTCGTGGGTCAATGTTTAAAAAAGCAGCGCAAATACTTCGTCATGTCCGTGTTGTCGCTCTCTGTGACTCAACACTTTCACAACCGAATGACCTGCATAAATAATACTAATAATATCTGGGGTTTAACGTCCTAAAACAACGATATGATTATGAGAGACGCCGTAGTGGAGGGCTCCGGGAATTTCGACCACCTGGGGTTCTTTAACGTGGACCTAAATCTAAGTATACGGGCCTCAAACATTTTTGCCTCCACCGAAAATGCAGCCGCCGCGGGCGGGATTCGATCCCGCGACCTTGGGGTCAGCAGTCGAGCGCCATAACCACTAGACCCCCGTGGCGGGGCAAAAACGTTCCGTCACCGGGGACCTGCATAACGAAGGCTTCATAATGTCTAGGCTATATAGCGAGCGTTGCGGTTGACAACTTTTACAACGAAGTATTTTTCAAAGAATACCTAGCACTTCATTACATAGCTGAACCTCGTTATAACGAAGACTGACATAGCAATTTATCGGTTGTAGCGAACTAAGTACGAACTTTGGTTGGTCACGCTTCACTTCAGTGAAAATTATTTCTTTTATAACGAAACCGAAAGCGCGACAGCCGCCGCGATATCGGCTTTAACGAAGAAATATTCGGTTTTGCGCAAGGCTAAAAGCTCGAAAGGTAGCATAAAAAGCCACATAAATATTGAAAGGCTATTCACAATCACTTTTTTCTTAATTGTTTCAGAAAGCTGCGGAAATATTGGCCATCTAGCGCAAAAACGCGCGCTTGACTGGTTGCGCCACCGCATGAACCGAAGCTTGAAATGCCACAAGGAGACAGGTAGGAATTGCTTCGTGGATAGTTGATTTGAAGTCTAGAATAATGCGTTCTTGTATTTAAGCTTTTTCGCGAACTCGGTTGCTGATATGTTAGAGCCGATTTTCATCTGCATCGTTACAACGAATATCGGACACAACGAACTAATATACGGTCCCGATGCCACATCGATATAACGAATTTAGATTGTACAGGCGCTTGACTGTATACCCATTGTCGTTGTCGTACCGTACACACAACGACGTTCGAAGTATCGCGTGATCGATTACAGGACACAAAGAAACGTGCGCGTACTCACCGAGTAGAGAGCGCAGCGCGGCGTCCCCGTACCGGGAGGCGAAGTCCTGCGACAAGCGCTCGCACTCCAGCTCCTCCTGGCTTTTCGGGGCGGGCCGCCGCAGCTGGACCGACCACTCGTCGTCGGGTCCCGTCTGGGTCGCCGAGTTGGTGCGGCGGCACGTCGGCGGCGAACCGGCGCTCGCCGTAATCGTGCTCGTCGATGACGACGACGTCCAATGTTCGTGGCACCCGTTGCACGCCACTTGCTCGCCACCCGTGGTCGTTGGAGGCAGCGTGTTGTTGTTGTTGACGTTGTTGATGTTGCCGCCAGCAGTGGCGGTACCTGTGCTGGTGGTGGTGACGGTAGTGGTGCTCGTCGAGCTACTGTTGTTATTCAAAGAGTCCGCGGGCTCGCACTGAGGAGCCTTCGCCGACGAGGAGTCCTGACTAGGTGTAGTCGTCGCGGGTTGAGGAGCCGCAGAGCCCGGAGAGGGCCACGAGTGCGGCGGGAAAGTGAGCGGCGACGAGGGACAGGACGAAGAAGATGACTCAGAACTGGCTTCCTCCGAAGTGAACTCGGAGCCCTGGTCCGAGCCCGGACAGGAGTCGGGACCCGAGTCGCCACCGCCTCCGCTTCCGTGGTAGCTGCGTCGGTAGTTGCCCTGGAAGCCCTGGCGACCTGGCTTCCTCTCGGTCCGGTACCACATGTACGAGTCTTTGGGGTACACCCTGCACGAGACCAGAGAGAAAAGAATGCGGTCAGGGAAACGGCAGACGGAGATTGATAAGGAAGTTTTAGCAATATACCCCGCCAGGCACGTAGGCAAGGGGGGGGGGGGGCGGGGCCCCCCCCCCCCTAAATTCGTCCAGCCTTTTATGTTTCCGGGCAATTTTTTTCTTTCTTTTTGCTATGAAAAGACTTTCTTTCGAATATTTAGGCCTTGGGCCCCCCCCCCCCCCCCCCCGAAAAAAAATCCTGGCTACGTGCCTGTACCCCGCACATGAACGTTATCCCATTCTTTTCACTGCTATTTCGGTAAAAAAAGAAATAATACTTGAGCGCTAAAATGGCACATTCACACACGCACACACCCAAGATATTCACGCAGCCAAAACGCGTGCAGCTCAATGTGTGTACAAGAGCGAATGTGCCATTTTTGCGCTCGATTATTTTTTTTTTTACCAAAATGAACTACCAACTAGCTGAACAACGAGTTATTTTCGAGTACATTTTTCTACTGCTATTTTAATGCAATTCTTGTCACTCCTTTTTTTTTTTTTGGTTCACTTCCAGGCCTGCGTTCACCTATGAGGAATAACAAGCGAGAAGCCATATAGTTATACCGTATGTCCCTCTTTCACACGCATTGAATAGAGTGCTTTATTTTACGTTCCCCGACCTCTGATAATTATGAGTGCAAAGAAAAAGCTTTCCTTGTTGCTTCCTGTCCCCATAGAGAATGTAGATTACAAGAATACATACAAGCTGTGAGTCAGACTGACAGGTACTCTGTAATACATAAGCAGCACGCCATGTGTACTACGCTGTTCTTCCGTACCGCAGTAGAATGTGCACTTATCCATAAAACCAACGTGGTTAATTAGAAAGCAACGATGCATGTGAAACTTCAGGTCTGTTATTGGACAGTGTATCACCCCCTCCCCCCTCCCCACATACAAACACGCAGAACAAAAAACAAACATACGCGAAAGGGCAAGAAAGATGATTTTCCGCTTCAAATGGAACAGTCAGTTAACGACTTAGTCGCGCCCATGAAACTTTAAAATTGAGGAGTAGAAAAAAGTAAAGAGAAGGATTTATTGTACATAGGAAGCAGAAACACCCAATAGAACTACACTGCCACCCAGCTCGCGGAGTTTACTGGGTTCAAAGTTCATAGTTCAAAGAAGATGAAAAATTCCTAACAGGGAGCACAGAGTGCTTGTCGTTTAGTTTCACCCTCTATCTAGTTTACGCGCAGTGCTACGCTACTTCATTACGCAACCCGACAGTTCAACGCGATGAAACGCAATTATCTTTTGCTGCTGCCTACACAGCTAGTCAAAACGGCGTGCCCCCTTGAGGCATGCTTTCATAGCACGCTGTGTTCGCGCCGCGTAAGCGGGCGTTACAAAAAAAGAAAAAAAAAAGAAAACTGGTTTTGTTCAACAAACTTAGGTCTCATTAGTATGCGTGCACGCAGTCTCGAAAATGTTTCTCGGTTTAAACAGTAGAGGTCGCATTCTCTAGCACGCACTACGTCATTTGAACAAAGCGGAGCGGTATCTCTGGAATTCGACGAACAAGTGCCTTTGGACAAAGAAACAGTACGGTATAAAATTGCGGTAATAAAGTGTGAAGTCTGGGAACTGCTTAGAGACGACGCAAGATAAAGAATTTTGACAAAGGCACGAAGGCGATACGTCGCCATCGCGTATTTAATTGAAAAAATTCAGATGGGAACCAAACTGCGGCGCCACGTGACGAAGAAACACGCGCACGCGCGCATGAACACGCACGCACGCACACATTATACGGGTCTTACGCAATTCAAAGCACGGCCTGAAAATCACCTCCAACTAATTTTTCGGTCCATGCTTCCACAACAGACGACATCACGGTACGTTACCTAAAATACGAGAGACAAGCGAAGACCGTGAAGCGAAGAGGCATAGCTCGCAGGGAATTCTGCTCGCACCGGAATACATTAGGGGTAAAGTTTCCAAGAAGTGAAAGTGATGCGATGGCAAATTAGTTTCGAGAACGCCGAACTATACGGGCGCCTTTTGTTCGCTCAACAGGCGAATCCATCACAAAAAAAGATTCTTTTGTGCGCGGCGGGCGGGGTCTGCAGACGTCAAAGAGGACACAAAATTTCAAAGAAAAAAAAAAAAAACCGACAGCACGACAAGGGTACATTTCGTGTCCTAAAGCGCGCGCTGCAAGGTCAGCAACTTTCTTCTTTCTCTCGAGCCCTTGTGCGTAATTGCGCGAATCAAAAGTATAAAAGAGAAAGGACTGCCGTGAAGAAAGAGGGGCGCTTCCTTTTCTGAGTGCAAAAAGCATACGCAGTCGCAGCAGCAGGATACGTGCGCTAATGTGCCGACGTCGAGGCCCTCGCGACAAAAGGGGCTCCGAGGTACAAGAAACATTCCGGCAGGTTAAATTATTCCGGCGAGGGCTGTCCTGTTCCCTATACCGCATCGACGACACGTTGCACGTGAATTTCCCCCCTCTCCAATTCATCTCTTCTGTGCAACGTACGCATCCTTTGAAGGTGCCGATGTGACACATTCAGCTAGCGTTCCGAGAAAAAGAAAAAAAAAAAAGCAGAAGAGCTATATCTCCCTTTTATGCGGGTTTCAGTGAAACTATCGTCTTCGTTCTTTTTGTCACACGCTAAGTGGACGCAAAAGAGAAGTTTGAACACGACCGGAATGCGTTTTCCAATTACGGTACCGAGAACGGCTGCTGGAATGTGATTTAGCTGGTCTCTGCGTTGAAAATGAGTTGCTGTCCCTGTCAAATTAAAGAAACCAAAGCCTGCGTTACGAGCATAAGGTTCCTATTGCAACGTGTTAACAGTCATGCGTATTCAATCATTGCCATTTGAACACAACCAAAGGAGATGAAGAAAAAAAAAAGAAACAAGCACAACGAAAGTGAGTACTATTGGATAATACGCGGTGTTCGTCATCATTTGCGTGGTTTGTGCAAGCGTGCTATTACGATGGCTGACACGTGCACGCAGGCGTCTCGTGTAACCTTCAGTTCTGCCTTGAATGTGCGACAGTATTTGGCTCAATATAGCAAACCTATATCTTACTGTCTGCGAGATATGGCAATAAAACGAAGAACGTGTATAAAGGTGTTTTCTAACTGTTCTAAAACCTAACGCACAAAGAGTTCAGCCTATCCTACATAAAAAACAAGAAATTCGTGGAATTACAATCGTTCTGAAAATCAACTTTTTATGGAATAAGAGCGACGTTTGTTACGTGATCCACTTCACGAGTAGTATGATAGCTCATCCGTAAGCGTTGACCTACATAAACCATCGTACAAGGTATACACTTCAAATTGTACGAATAACATATTGTCCATTGTATCCATTCTGTCGAAGAATGCAGAGAAGTTCCATGCCAGTGACTTCGCAACGGTCGTGGGGGAAAGGTACAAAGAAGAGTTCGCTGACACGGCCGATTTGGCAACAAGGCCCCACTGCTGACCAGGCGGTGGCAGCCGCTGGAGAATCTCCAGCGGGTCGAGTTCACAAAAAGGTTTCCTACAAAACCTCCTGTAGGGTGCTCCGACTATGCGACTGTTCAGTTAAAGTGATCTAAAAAGACTAGTTGAGGGCATAGCTCGTCGAAATGGAATGGACATGGAAGAATGGACATGGAACAGGCGCGAATGGGTGGCCGTGGCCTTCTATCTGGCCAGGTCGCAGGTGCGCGACGCCCCGCGGAATGGCCTCGAGTAGTGGGCGTCCACGGGGCATACCCAACCGAATACCTATGCCTTCGCAGCGGGAAGCCCCGCTTTTAGACGCAGACTTGCCACCCAATGAGGTTGCTCCCGTAGTCTCCCCAACACAGCTCGCTGGCTTTCGTTCGGGCGGCAAGCACTGCGAAGGCTTCCACCTCTACGGACGTACATAGGTCCTCGGCGGTCGGGCAAGCAAGCAAGCGAACGCCCTTGCTCCTACCGGGGCCATTTCTTACTCTCTCTCTTTTTCTATCTATCGTGAAAGCGGCTTTGCAGACATTCCAGCGTTACGAAGGGACTCTTCCGGTTTCGGCCGTTTCGGCCCTCGCACCCACGCGCGCTCGTTCGGGTGAGCGTACGGACGCGGAAAGGGAAACGGCCCGGACTTGTAGTGGCCATAGCCCTCGCCGTTTCTTCTATATTGTTCGTTGAAGCCCTTGACCACGAACGGAGGAAGCCGTACCATAGCCGTACGCGTGTGTGAGCGATGTACACGTGCTCTCACTCGACGCGGAGCGTGATTGTACGAAACGGACGTGAACCGGCGCGAAAGATGGAAGACTACCGTGGAAAAAGAAAAATAGTAAGAAAAGGATGGTGCACGCCTTTTTGTGGAGCGAGTGTGTGGAGCAGAGTTTGGATGGCAGTGACGAAATTCACCACGTTGGTGGATGTCGCGTATGTTTCTCTTTACTTTGCATGTGCTGCTGGTGTGCTTTGAAGCCACCAGCAGCCCACGGCCGAAACGTCAAATAAAGCTGCTTTTCACTTGTGCGTCAAACATCTTGCTTTCGCTCTCTCTCTCTCTCTCTCTCTGTCTATATCTATATATATATATATATATATATATATATATATATATATATATATATGAGATATATGAGTGCCGCCAGTGAAGACCTTTCTTCTATTTTTTGTTTATGTTTCTATTTCTCATTTAGTAGCTCCATTAGAATCATGCAGTCTGCGCCCGCCTTTGAACCCCCTCATATTACCCTCGTTTTCGCAATAATTTGGCGCCGAAATGAAGTTGCAGCTGTCGTGAGCCAATCGAAAGCACGTTCGTGCCAACACGTGTTCCCCTGCACGGCGGCTTCCCCTTTGCGCCGGAGTGTGTTCTGTTAGAGACTCCCGCTATACAAGTGATGATTAACACACTCCTATTTAGCATCGGGTGGTTGGTCATTCATAGTCCAGAGGAAACGGCGCATGAAACACGGACAAAGTAAAGGCACGTAGCAAACGGCGAGTCGAGCTGACGACAAGTCCCTCATGTTTGCGACAGACACATGTAAGTATGGTGGAACATGAACTAACAGGCCCGGGACAATAACGACCACTTCTGCATTCGTGCGGGAAATTGTCAGCTGGTTGACTACAGGGCAACGTGCTGTTTGCAACGTGCGTTCGCTTTTGTATGCGTCCTTAACTGCTGACTCGAAAGTCGCGGGACCGAATCCCGGTTGCGGCAGCCGCATTTCGATGGAGGCAGAATGCTAGAGGTCCGTGTGTTTAGAATTAGGTGCACGTTAAATAACCCCAGGTGGTTGAAATTTCCAGAGCCCTTCACTACGGCATCTCTCGTGATCATATCGTGGTTTTGGGACATAGAACCCCAACAATTGCTATTAAATGCGAAGCATTTCTTAGCGAACCTCAGACACTTTGGGCGTTTCTATCTATCTATCTATCTATCTATCTATCTATCTATCTATCTATCTATCTAGCCGCCTACGTCTGGGCGCTCTCCTGGTTGTCTCAATAACTTCTAATGTACCAAAATTGGCAGAGCAGGGGACCAGTGTATGGTGAACATGATTCACTGATCATGACATGAATAACGCAAAATACATGTCGCGTACGTCATGAAATCCTTTCTCTCAGTCACGTGTGGCACATACCCGCATACCAGAGTTTATGTTATGCGGGTATGTGCCACAGGTGATACAAAGTCTCAACCAACACAGTGAACGCGAACACACACATAGACACGCAAGGGAAGTGATAATAATAATAATAATTGTAGTGGCTTTATTTTGACCATCTGATATTCTTTAACGTGCGCCGAGATCGCACAGTACACGGGCATCTAGCATTCTGCATCCATCGAAATGCGACCGCCGCGGCCGGGATCGAACCCGCGACCTTCGGGTCCGCAGCCGAGCACCGTAACCGCTACACCACCGTGGTGGACATAAGGAAACTACCATGCACTCGATCACGTGGCCCGCAACGTGGACCACGTCGATTACGCAAAAACCGGGGTCAATGCTTCCTACAATAAATCTGCCGAGAGAACCAGGCCGCTCATCATTATCGGTGAATTCCAGATTGAGTTATCAAGACCAACAACGACTGGTCTTTATACTGCGTGAAAGACGGCTTGAATGTGGACAGGGCAATAAAAGACCTCGTTGCCACGTGCAGGACAAGAGGCGTCATAGATCATTTCATCGTAAGAGGCATCCTGGGTTTCCAACAGCTGTGCTATATATACCTCGCACTTCATCGCACTTATACCCGTCGTAGCCGCGATCACGAACGGATTCGATTAACAAGTCCGGTCGAGCCGCTGGTGCTCACTGATCACCGTGATGATGACCTTGTTCAAGAACTGTCAAGAATCACTTCTACACATACGGGTTGGTGAAACGTGCGTGCGCCCCCGTCATAACAGATAAGTATAAGCATAACGACTGTAACCCAACTGCAACTGTGACTGTAACGTACGTGCAGTGCGCCTGCGTGTGCCACTTGGCTGTGTGTATATCTAGGGGAACTTTACTGAATGAAGCTTAGTTGCGAGTAACGCCTGTCCTGTGCATCTGTGTTCCTTCTTTGTCCTGTCCGAATTCGCGCTATCCAGTATTGAAGAATATAAGCACTACATATCAGCTAACCGCGTCTGGTGATGGTAACACCCATGTTGCTGTTGGCATCGTTACACAACTGTAAACAACTGGTTATATTATGCATATGCGACTCATCAACATACAAGTGTTCGCTACCACTTCCACATTTCTCTAGCGTCATTCTTTAACGTTTCGCTCAATGTGAAAAATTACGCCGCAGTCACCATCCCGCGCATGCTTCGCGTAACATCGACTCCCACGGTGCGTGGGATCTGCCGAATTTTTATCAAATCCTGTTTCCGCCTGAATGCCGCTCGTAATAGACAGCGAGCATTTGGCATCGCGTTCCGTTCATACCATCTGCTGTCCGTAGCGCTGTTGTCGCAATATATGACCCTCAAAGTGAGTTCCGAGTACCAGAGTACTCCCGAAGCCTTCGCTTCAATGCAAAACTTTAGCCGCAGTACTTAAAATGAAAATTTGGTGGGAATTCGGTGGCTTACATTCGCCTTTCTTTCGTCACTTCTTGGTGTGTTCTTGGTGGCTAGAATTAGAGGCGAATACGTTTTTGAGGATGTGGCCGATTGAGAATTTCTTTTCTTTCTCACCTCCCTTTTTTTTTTCTTGCATGATATACTTTCACTAATAAACACTTACAAGTCAAGTCACAACAAACGTGGCGGATAATGCTTTTTTTTTTTTTTTTCAGATCCACCTAAGCGACAATAAATGAGTTTCCACTTTCCAAACGAGGACCGAGAAAGTGGCCAGCGAAGAGATAAAAAGAAAGTTCGAGCGGCGTTCGTACAGTAACGCAGCCCATCGGCGAAAGCGAAGCTGATGGTAGAATGCTAAATAAGTAAAGATTAAAGACCACTGGCAGCAGTTGGGTAATCTCATTTGACAGCGCATCGTTCGGTATTTACTCGCCAGACAGCACGTATCCTTTATGCAAATACCTCGCGATCATGCAGGAGCTGCCCCGGAATAACAACAAAGAAAAGTAAATCTTGACCCTCGCTGCTCACCGGTAGCTGCGGGCAATGGCGCGGCGATTAGAAGCTGCTCAACACCCGCAAAGAGGATTAGAGAGAATTAGGGCCCTTTCATCTGCATAGCTAGGAAGACAAGTCCCTAGTAGAGTTGTTTCTCGGCGCTAACCTGTTTGTGTGGTCACTGTCAGGTTAGGCTTTCGATTTAATGTTCGACACCTTGACGACCCGGCTAGTGTAAATTAATTAAGGGACAGCAGAGAAAAAAAAATGAGTACGACTGTTTTATTTTTTTTATCTCATAAAGTTTTTTTACAATACCGTAAATGTCACAAGAAGCCAATGAGCGCCGACGCTACCCTCAAACTCACGCCACCTCACCGTAACGTCATATTGACGGCGTAGTTAAAGACAGTCTACATTTTATTTCGAAGGAGCCAAAGACTGAAGTTAACGAGTTGTGATAACTTTAGTTGAGCTACAACACGTGCGAACAAACGCCTAAAACACCACAGACAGCTGGCGTTGTCGTTGAGGCATTAAACTGAAAGTAAACGTCTCCTATCAGATGTACTACGTGACTCATGTACGATTGCGCATGAATTCCCGCGATGCGTATGTGACTGTTATATTTCCCTCGTATCTCCGCGTGTGCTTCTGTTTTTACTCTGTGCCTTAACTCTTGCCTGGTTACGGGTAACAAACTGCACTTTTCTCTACCTTTCTTCCGCTTTCTGGGCAGACAAGTACCGTCAGTGATATCATAATTCTCTCGCATTTTTTCTTCATCAGGACAACTCAATGGAAAGGTTGTTGTATCAGTGCTGACGCTTCAGCGTCCTGCCTGACCGTCAAAGCGCACCAGGGACCGCAAGCATCAGTTCTCAGAGCGCGAGGTCATCCATTTCGACCCCGAGCGGGGTTAAAAGGAAAAACAACCTCGCCGCACTGTCTTAAGCAGACTGCCATTGGCGAGTGCTCCTGCCGGTTTTCAGAGACGACTCGCGGCAAACGCTTAATTTTGCGGGTTGTCGGAATGCGAAGCCAGCCAAGGTTTGGCGGCCCGTTCGGGATGGCAGTCTCTCTGGAATGTTCCGGTTCGAACACCGCTGCACCGATTTGCTCGGTGTGTGCTGGCGAGGTGGCAAGTTCTTCTAAGAGCACGTGGGAGCGGCTCGCTGACCCAAGTGGCAGTCGGCCCGGACTGGTTCCTTCCTGCGCTCGGGGCCAACAGAGACGCGTCCAGTAATGGGCCTCGCCCCGGGGTTTCTCACTGTGTCAGGGTCGCGTCTGTTCTTCTTGTTTCTTGTTTCTCGGTCACCGAAGAAAAAAAAAAAAAGATCTCCTTGACCAAGCCTCGGACGGAGAACGGCACCGCGAAGACGTTTGCGCGTCAAGGATGCGCCGCATGCGGTCAAGCGGTTTCAACGCGGCCACAAGCCACGCTGTATATGGTGAATGAGAACAACAGAAAACCAAACCAAGGAAGGTATAGGGGACGTTATTTATACTAATTACGATACAAATGTGAACAAATTAAAGTGGACGATAAGACAACTTGCAGCCGCCAGGGACCGAACCGGCGGCAAGTTGTCCTTTAGTCCACTTGAATTGCTTCACATTTATGCCATTATTACTAATACTTCCCTTGGCTTGATTGTCTGTTGGTTCTCATTAAGGTTGCGTCTAGCAAAAAAAAACGAGCCCTTAAATTCCCCTTGTTTCGTTCGCTGTGTAGTGAAGTATCACTTCCCCATGCATGTCATCTCAACGAGTTTCGCCGTTAAGCGAACAAAGTCGAAGTGCCACCACCGATACCTGTCCCATGCAATTAACGTTCACCTGCACCAATAAGAAATAACAGAGCATGTGCTGCTCTTTTCGGCGAGCCCTGACATGCCATGCGTGTGACTCCTTTTAAAGAGACACGTTAACTCTCTTCAGGATCTCACGACTCACCGACGAGATCATAATGATCCCCCAAGACAGTTCACGTGTCTCTTTAAAGTGAGTCATATATGCGTGGCAAGTCAGGACTTACTTAAAAGAATCAAATTACATTAAAAAAAAAGAGTGTACGCCCGCCATATAGGGCTCCATCTATTTTCATATGAAGTCAAGGCTTTGACGGACACTCGTCTGGACAGGAAGAATAATTGAGTAAAAGACGAGGACGCCGACCACAAGGGGGAAAACAGTGTACTGACGCTTCCGCACACACAACGGGAGCCTTGTTCACAGACTCGCGAACAGGGCTTCCGTTCTGGGTGCCGAAACGTTGATACATTGTTTTTTCTCTAGTGGTCGGCGTCTTCGTCTTTTATTCAGGGTTTCATCTAACGTTTGTGAGCTAGCCGACCCTTAATGCACATGACAATTTTGGATTTATAATTCAGTGCAATGCACGTATGCAAGTGAATCATGTACTGCTCACGAAAAGTTCTGTGAGTGAGGACATCATGAATGAGCGCAAGGCGTGGCAGCCGTCGTCCTTCCTCAGCTAACCACGATGGCGCCTAAACGCACATGAAATGCATCATGGACATTCTCGGGTTACTGGTGAATTTAAATATGTAAAATTTCGACTCCGAAGCTGCTACAACGCTGGTTTGAGCAGCAGAATTGAAAACGAGGGACAAAAGGACAACCAAGGACGTCGCTATGAGCCGACAAGCTCAAGTGAATATAGTTTTGACTGCTACGATTCTCGACAGCTTCGGAGGGTTAGTCATGCAAACACACGAAGAATGACCTTCACTATCGAATACCAGTGTTCTCGAAAAATGTCATGCGGTCTGAGCTGGAAACGAGCACAAAATTGGATGAAGCATGAAATGGGCTCCTTTAAGTAGAGGCAGGAAGATGCTCAGCCCGTCTACATCCAGCACAAACGTGGCAAGCTCTGACCGTTAGCTGATTACGTCGTTGACGGTGTACCAGTGACGATGATGTCCTTTGCCTCCAGGGTAGTATAGCGCTGTCAACAACTCCCAGTTTTACGGCTCTCGTAAGTATATATACACTTCCCAGGCGGCTTGCGGGCTTACAGAACGCGCCAATTGCGAAAAAGGCTTCCAATCGTAAGTCACGGCACGCCGCTTTTTACCACGTAATAAAGCCATCAAGAAGCTGGTTTCGCCTCAGGTGTCGTCAAAGAGATAAGAAACGGGAGGGGGGGGGGGGGAGACCTTTGCACCTACGCGAATGCACGGGGGTTACTGCGCGTGTCACGATTTTCCCGGTCCGTTTGAAAAAACGCAAAAGCAAAACGCCAGAGACCCGTGACCTCTAGAGGAAACGGCCGCGCGTAGATTCGATGCCCACCGGTCTGAGTGCTCACTTCGACTCAGTGGGCTCAATTCCGTATCGAGGCGGCCACATCTTAATGCTTACTAAATGCAGGAACGGCTCTCCGCGTAGTCATACGTAATGTCCTCGTACGTGAGGGAACTTCTGAAACGCCGCAGCCTTGTATTAAGTACGGTGTTACGCTCAACACTAGTAAACGCGCGGCCCATTCGTGACCGATGTTCACGATTTGCCGATAGATACAACACGCACGGCGCGTTGTCGTTTACGAAGTAAAGCACAGCGAGAATGTCGTGTTAAACGTTTTTTCCTTGTGGCCATATCGCGAGCTGGGCTCGTTCTACGCAGGAAAGCGCGCGCTAAAGGAAAATGGTTGGGCATTAAAACACAAAGTGTACACTGCCCGAGCTAAGGCAGCTTGAAATGACGTCACATTTCTACGCGGATAAGGTAGCCAGAGCGCTGATATGCATCGTCGGCAGAGCTTATACGCTAACGGAATACAGCCACCGACGTGGATGCGCAATTTGCTAGAGCTTCCCTGTACGCACGCGTGTATGTATACATAAACGACAATGACGCATCGCAGGCGCGGAATTCGCGAGACTTAGGGAGCTGGAAAAGCCAACACAGTAGCCGCCTCCTTCCAACGACCACGAAGAACCAATAATCCTACATATGCGCTCCTGCTGCCCACTGCGGCGGTTTTTGACCCAGAAAGAGATCGTTTATTTACGAAGATCCAAAATGGCCGAGTGGTCGGCTCGTTTCTCGATATTCTTTCCCGGCCACAGCGATACTAACGAAAACGGCAACTCGGCGCCAAGAAGAGAGAAAGCGGTTGAAAGCAAAGCATGACATGCGCGCACCATGTCACGACACGAGTACGGATGTATAGCTGGCGCGGCACAGCGCGTTGCCGTTCATACCATGTGTATTTCATAACTTGTAATAACGAAAAAGAAATCGGAAAACAAGACGGCTTGCTAATGAATATGGCGTCACGAAGTTTAAAAAGGAAACATAGCTAAAGGACAAATATAATCAAAGAATACCGACGCCAAAGAAGTTTCACATAACAACAATTACCTCACTACAAGTACTTTTTCACCAAGTTACGTTTAGTCTGGTTCTTTCTACTAAGCTCTGAATATCGACATAGAAAAAGAAAACGGGAGCGAGCCCCCGCTCCCCTTACCACGAAAAAAACAACGAAAACAAAGCACAAACATTAAAGTGCAGCGTAGGCAGGCAATCAGAAACGTCATCGTCCTGTAGCATGCGTAACAGGGAGGAGATGAAAGTGAGGGGAAAGGCATTCACACGTGACATGCTCAACAAAGCAACGAGTCAGCCGCGTGCTAATCGCAAGGAATGAACAACACACCCTTTTGCAGTCTGTATCACTCCCTTCGCGCGTATAAGCTGTCTTCGAGACGTGTTCGACGCTATACGTCGAATAGGCTCGAGGCGGGCTTTCTTGCGACGTCGACTATACTGCCACCTTGGTGCAGATAAACAAACAAACAAAATAAGAAATGCTTCGCATTTAAAAGTATCGCACGCAGCCTCAACTGTATACGCGTTCGAGGGAGACAGCTCGTCGCGGCGACTGTGCGAACTCATGAAATATTCATAAAGCAAAAGCGCAAAAACGAGCGTTATTCAAATCCACGGCAAGGCACGCTCGAGTGAAAACGGGCGGTGCCCCATTTCTTCTCGCTGAATCAATACAGCTGGCCCTGTTTTGTTCTGTACTGTTTCCGCTCTGTCTCAGACGCAACGGGAATTTTCAAGGACGAGGTGCAGGAGCCCGACAGTTGAAACGTACACGTTCGTTCGCCATAGCGAAGCGGAAGCTTAAGCGATAAAGAGACAAACTGCAGTAGAGCTCATAGCTTACACAGCTGTGCAATCAACATCGGATTCTTGCAGGTTTTTCAAGCGAACCTTGTAGTAACTCGCACCTTTCGGTGGCGGCGTCGTACGCGTAAAACCCGGCGCCTGCGAGCGTAGAGATATGCGGTTCCGAAGGTGCATCGGTCACATGCTCATTTGCATGCGCCGTTTCCCAATTAGTGATGCTCTCTCGATCGTGGGCTTGTCGTCGATCAGCCGTTTCTGATATGACAATCCGATCTCTTATCGAGGTGGCTTGTAATTTCACGTTACCCCACTTCATTGTTCCCTGGCATGACCGTCGTTGTTGCCTGAAGCAAATGAAGTGTTGCGCTGCTAAGAACGTGGATGAAGGTCTAATACCGGCATGTAGGAAGGAAACAGTTAGGAGGGTGCATTGCTAAATGCGATAGAAAGAAACTTTTTTTCGTAGCACACTGAGTAAGCAGTTGTAAGTAGTATACAGACTACACACATTACTGAACAATCTCTTAGTGCCTCATGTATTTTGTGCACTTAGTAAGTAAGCCAGACTTGCGTCGAACTATAGCCAACAAGCAGTTATGCTTTACGGTGTACAGATAACAACACATAAAGCCATAATTTAATCTGCGACAAATGGTTGAAATGGTGAAATACGTTCGCGTTTTCGCCTCTGTTATGGCGCAGGGATGAACGAAATTTCCTTAAAATGTTCCTTAAACAGTCACAACGTGTCAATAAAACGTTAGCCTTGAAAGAGTCAGAGAAGACTAGCAGTAGTAGCGAAGACTTATTTAGCAGTTGCGTCATGTCTAAACCAAGATCACTATAAGGTTACAAAAGAACCATTTTTATCCAAGAGCAATCGTATCCACACCAGAGACCACCCCTTCCGAACGAGACACGTGGTTAGAAATTAAATGGAAAGAATTTAAACCTAGGCTCAGGAATCCTTCTCGTACGACTCAATGTTCTTTGGTACACCTACATCCAGCACACAAAAATGCGCAAGTACTGTTTTTAAAGCGAGCACGTTTTTGCTTCTGATCAGGGACACTTCAGCCAGAATGCTCGCGTCGCCAAACCGAAGCAGACTGCTAAATCGCAGGACAGGTGAACCAAGGGGCGTCGGAGGCAATTATCTCGTAATTACGGCACTGTCAGAGGCCAATGCTAATGACAGAGCTTACGCATTGAACTTATATAGTCTTCCAGCTGAGTGGACAAGCGCCGAACTGTCTCGGAACAGGTTACGTGATCTACATGGGTGGCCAGCAAGAAGAAAGAAAGAGCTAGCCTTGGGCCGAACGACACAAGCACGCGCATATAGGGGCCCCGAGGCCAGTCAAAACGGCCATGCGAAGTCTGGCAATGAAAACGGAAGACATGCAAGCAAATTACAAAGCAGGCAACGAAGTTTGGGAACACAAACGCGTGCCACAATATGGAGAGAAGGGGAGCCCCCCTCTTCCCCCAACGAGGTAAACAACAAAACGTAGATGAGAGCCGCGATCTTGCGGTTACAATGCCTCCGGGCCGCATAAAGAGGAGAGATAGCAACGGGACCGGCCCAGACAGTTTATAGGCCGCCCGCGCCAAGTCCGAAAAAGAAGCAATGGGAGCAAGACAGACAGGCATGCAGGGGCAACATGGTGGCGCTCCTAACCTCGCACGTGCCAACGTAAACATACAGTACATCTAGGAAGCCAAAGAAGTCACCGAATGGTGGCGCCAGTATCATCTACCCAAGGTCCCTCGCTCTCTGGTACGGGGAGGAGTCGGAGGAGTCATCAAACGGAACTACTTCACAACAAACGCATTATACGAGCGAGCACCGCTGCTGGCGGCCTGACAGATTCAGGGCGCGCGAAACGAACATTCGAACGTCAGGAGGTTGATGTGTTTGAATAGGATGGCAAAGATATCAGCCGAAGGCAAACAGCTGGAGGCGCGAGTGTCGAGCGAGGTGGAACGCGCTCTATAAATGAAGAGCCACCTGAAATACCGCGTGCGCTGGCGCGTATTTTAAGAAGCCGAAGTCGGACATGTGGTCAGGGGTCGCGAACTGTTGGGCCACTGCGAAGGAGAACAGTGTTAATAGAGTGAACTAGAAACGGTGGAGTGGGGAATCGGACGAAGAGTGCGGGTACGCTAAGAAAATATGAAACCGGCTTTTTTAACAACCGCGAATCACAAACAACACACAGCAACGCCCGTAATGCCAACGTCACCTGAAATCGCATTTTATAGATACTAATATAAGCGCTTGCAAAACTCGCTGGTCATACAAACGGCTCTCGCGGATGCAGAGTGCGTTGAGCAGAGCACGTGACGTTGCCTTGCGATAACATTGCCGTTCAGACAGAAACGGGATACGTACGCAGACATAATAACAACTCGCGCCGCCTTTTGGCGCACTCAGCGCCCTCGCGTAACCACTATACAACGTATACAAAGCAGCAGAGTCCAAGAAAAAAATATCGTGCCATGCAAGGTGTTGGGAATCATGCTACTAACAGCGTGTACGTTGCCATGGCGACCATGGATGCCAAAGCGTCCCGTTGAGGTGAGATCGTGCGGTCCAAGAGGTTCACAGACTGGACCTCCACGGATCATCCCACGAAGTCGACGGAAACAAGCATGGCGCTTCCTTCCTCGTCGAACACCTTCGATGTTGTTCGGCTGTATATCCGATTCACTAGTCGCCGTTGACAACTTGACTAGCACGTCAGCTCACCGAAACAGTCGATTCGCTGTTATCCGATGCGCGCACACAGGAAAAAACCACCGCTGGTCCGCAAGAAGCCCAAGGGCCAGAGCTATAGCGACGACGCGATCTCGTCGCGGCAGCTTCGGGCAGGAGCCAGGCCAGGAGGGGACGACCGCCGCGAGACCGCAACGCGCTATCTCCTCCGCGGGTCGGTCTCGTCGGCGGCGACTCCGCGCGCGCTAGGCAGCGCGGCTGGAACGCGGGCGAGGGCGAAAGCGGCGGCACACGTGGTCACGTGACCGTGTCCACAACACACGCACGCTAAAAATTGCGCACGCTGCGTGTATGTGCGTCCGTGCGTGCGTACGTGTGAGTCAGCGCTGCTGCGACGGCCGGGTGAACAGGTTCCCGCCCCGGCGGGCGCCTCACTCACACACACACACGCACACCGGCGACCACGATGCGCCGCCTGCGCTCGCATCGGCGCGGCAGGCGAGGCCTCAGCGGCTGGCATGCTTCGGTGAAGCGCCCTGCCCGCCTGCCGTGGGACTTGACACGGCTGGCGCCTCATCCGAAGCGCTCGGGGCGCTCAGGAGCGTGATGCTGCTGCAGGAGAGATGGCTGATTGCTCGCCAGTCAGTCCGGGACGACGACGAAATTCTTGCCCTATTGTATGCGGCAGTGACTCGGCTGTTTCGTCCACTAGCGCGTCGTCTTGCGCAATGTAATGCAGCAGTAGACGCTGCTGCGGCAGCGTAGATGGCGTAGACCGGGCCGTGACCCGCGGAGCAGGCGTGACATCGATAGCATGACCCGGCACCGCCGGGGCCTACCTACTATTCCCGTTACAAACCCTGTACAACTTCGAAGATCGCGCGTCACGACTCATTAAAGGGCGCGTGCGCTACGTTCGAGCACACAACAACAACAACAACAACAACGAAAAAAGTAAGACGAAGAGGCAAGGAAGGCAGAGCTTGCTCATTAATAATCATAGCACGTGACCCCGAGTATCTAGACCTTCCTTTAACGCGCGTCGCCCGAAAGCGCAGCGCTCCATAGTTATGCAACAGAGCTAACACACCCGTGTAGGTTCCGATTTTAAAACCACTCCCTTGCATTGAAACATGCCGCTCCCTCCCGACGGCTTCGACGATGGGTGCAATGACCAAAGCAATACGGGCGTAAAGCCTTCCGGTGTAAACAAATCTCACGCAAGAGAAGGACAACCACGATTGCGAGGGGCGTGCAGCCAGGCGATCTTTCACGCGCGCTAGTACGGTGAGCGCGGAGGCGTCTCGTTAATGTATCTACCGATCAAACCCTCACGCCGGCTTGAAATTTGCGTGGGAAGACGCGTGTTCCTCGAAAAAAGAAGAAAAAAAACCGAGAAACAGATAGCTGGGCAAAAAAGAAGAGAGACATGCAGATTTTTTCGCTGTTTCTTATAGACGGTGATGGTTCTCTCAATATATTCAAGGCGTCGTTTCAACGTTTAAGCCAAGCGTCACGAACGCGGCGGCAAAATCGAAAGAGGACAACACAGAGCTACAACAGCTGTGGAGTCGACGCAAGCGTCAAAAATGAAAAAGAAAACAATAATAAAAGCGAACACGATACACCTGCGACCGGAACTGCCAACGGTCAGGTGTGCTGCTCTAGGGGGCGCGGTTTGTGCTTTACATCCACATGCATTCGATCGCCCTGTTTTCTCTTTTGCATTATAAGCGGTTGCCAAGAGGAAACGCGCCTTCCGGTTCAGGGTCGACCCGGTTGAGTGACGTCAGGTGCGCACGTACAGCTATGACCGTTTCAAAAGTCTTTCGCGCAACGGCCAACGAGAGAAAGACGGAAGGAGGAAATGTAGAAGTTCGCACTGCCCTCGCAAATACTGAAGCGTTAACGTTAAAACGTTAGCTAAATGTATTTATATTAGAAGGCGAAACATGGGCAGCTCTTTTTTTTGTTTTTTGTTTTCGTCCATGTTTCACCTTGCGTTCAAAGAGAATGACTATAATGGATTACTCCAAACGTTTACCTTAGACAGTTACGTTCACGTAAGGTGAAGCGCAACGATCCTGAAGTCTTGAGCGTTCGGCAAAAACAGTTTCAAACGTACGAACGCTAACTAGTTATCGGGATTTTTGTATTTTTGCATTTACGATCGGTAACTTGCGATGTTATGTGCGCTGATTGTCAAAAAGAGAAGACGACATATTCTACGAAGTAACACATTCAATATCACGCACATTCTTCGCGCCATTCGTGGTGATTCTTTCTCATCCAATTAACGGTTACTACGCGACGTGACTATGAGATCATGGCTGTTTAGTATATGTGCTAATCCTGGAAAACACTGATGTAGCACGAACGTGTGTCGTTTCGCGCTACATCGAAGTTGTTCAGGTGAATGACCAGCAAGCCCCCATTGCAACCCTTGTGCTAACGCTGCCTAGCAACAATATTTCACTATATTTCGAGGTTACTTCATTATTTATCTGTGTATTATAACTTAACGCGTATACTGACATGTACATCGATATACTTTATGAATCGCAGCTTCACCGTAAACATTAGGCTGGAAGGGCGGTCATGCGAAACAAAATTTTTCACGTGAAAGAACGAAACGCACGACGGTTGGCACAAATTGCAGGCGCGGTTGGCATTCCGCGTATGACGTCAATCTGGCCGCCTGCTCTAATGGCGCAACTATAGGAGGGGTGAGCGTATCTATTCGAGTCACAGCGGCGTCACCGAGTCGCGGTATAACCGCCATTCCAGACGTCTGGGCGCCTAATGGCGTCAACAACACAAAACTGTGAAGAAAGTAAGAGCTGGGATACGTTTCAGAGAATCGAGCCACGGACCGCAGGTTTCAGCCTTGGACGCATTTAACTGGCTCGCGATAGCGGAGACCGGCCTTGACGAAGAGAGAGATAAAGAGAAAGTGAGAGAGAGAAAAGTAGAACATACAGGCTGAACGCTGAAGCCACAGAGTTAGTTCTAGGCACTTCCCTCACTTCAATGTAAAATGCGACGAGGCAGGCGTCATTGAGAGATAGACGTTCACGCGTAGGCGTTCGTCAGAGCTCGTAACAATTTTTATTTTTATTCGAAAGAGAAGAAGAATGGTCAAGCCGGAGGTGAATGACCCCTGGGCTGTCGCTTTATAGGTGAGGACGGAGCAGATATCAGTTATTGTGGCGAGGATCATTATAAGCATTATTATTACTTGCTAACGCATATTGAGTACAGGGGTAAATTTTGTTGGTGAGCATTTGTTGCTGGTACTTAGTATTACAGCGCTGCCTTCAGCAGACATCTCTAGCACCTGAGGGAAGTTTAAAGTTGAGCTGTCTTTTGTAGATTCTTTCTTAATAGGAAACTGTTTAATTTCATTCGTCTATAAAAAGGGCGAAAATTAGGGCAAATTCTGCTTGGATAGCAATGTGGCGTTCCCTCTAAACTGCACGTTGCCATCAATACAAGCTTCATGCGGGCGATGGTTCTCACAAAAGAAAAAAAAGAAACAAAATGGACAGTCGTTGCGAGCGGATGCGTAATATCGAGCTGATGTAATGATGAATGGACGAGGGCGAAGTGCCTTGGAAAGGATGGTCTGAAGGCAGGAATTGCCGTAGTAAATTCATTGATTCTGTTCATACAATGAACAATGAGTGATATACGATCGGAGTAGAAACACGAGACAGGAACAAGGAAAAAAAAAAAAACAAGCGCAATACGGCGTCGAAGCGTGTCTGGCAGATATAGGCACACTATCAGCAGCCGTGTAATAATCGAAAGAATAAGTGCCAAGGTTATAAACACGTCACATTCGTATAGGCGAACGTGAAAGCGATAACGCGACTTGAGGTCGGATATACTCGGTATAGGTATTTGGAAGCAAACGTCGCTAAACCTGGGAGGCAGTATAGAATAATAATAATTGTCGGGGTTTTACGTACCGAAAACCCCGATATGATTATGAGGGAAGCCGTACAGTGGAGGGCTCTGGATATTTCGACCCCCTGGGGTTCTTTAACGTGCACCTAAATTTAACTACACGGGTCTCTAGCACTTCGCCTCCTTCGAAATGCGGCCGCCGCGGCCGGGATTCGATCACGCGAACTTCGGGTCAGCAGTGGAGCACAATAACCACTAGACCACCGCGGCGGGTACGACGTCCATGGAAGAAGAATCAGGAGGTTAGTTATAGTTAAATTGGGTTAAGAGGCGTAAAAGCGACTAAGGCTATGTTGGGCCAGTCAAAGGGCGATGAAGAAACAGGACCCTAACTGAACACGATGGTACGCGGTACAGTTTCGAGTTCAATAGCGACCTGAGAGTGCACAAACAGAAATGTTCAAATCGCTAGCGAACGGACTGTAGCACTAATTGAGGCTATATAAAAAAGAAGAAATGATGAAAATAACTATAAAGAGAGAAAAAAAGCAATTGTGGGTGTACATACATTCGTCGTCCTCGAGGATTACATCGAGAGGATTTCACGCTTGCTATGGCATTTATGGTGCATGCTATACAGCTGTATCTATGTCCATATGTCAAGGAGCGACTGAATTCACCTTCTGTACAACCTCAGCTGCTTACGCAGAGCAGCGCTCTGTCATTAACGACTGAACCGACGTTGACGTTGCACGCATACCGCGGGATGGACGTATAGCGTAGGAACGACGATCGCATTTTACGAGTCTCTGACGCAGCACTTGACGTATACCGGTCGTGTGACAAGGCCGACGTTTGCTGCGTCGTGAGTTCGCGGACACATTACGTTTAATGAAGCTTCAAATAGGTTATCATTTTCTTTCTCTTTTTATTTTGCGAGGGAACGTACGCCACATTCCTCCGTTCATCTAGGTTTTGAATGTGTGCGAGAAATATGTACATCAAATGAAGCGAATAACACGCGGTCGTGTTATATACATGCGCGAAGCATGTCTAATCATGACATATTCATGTTATGACGGACGGCGCTCGCGTATTTAAATACGTTATTATTTCTATTTTTCCTTCTTAACCGCTTTAATTTGGTCACATTTCTATATCGTTTAATATTCTTTTTTACTTCAGTTGTACTTTACAGTCGCATGACCAGGCAACACATGACCCTAGCTGTTTAAGAGTGCATTTGTGTGGTTGTCTGTGTGTAGATGCGTGGGCGTGCGCTTGTTTTTCTTTCTTTCGTCCCTGTCCATTTTCTGGAACATAGCATGTGTGTGTGTTCGGGAGAGAGAATGAAATTATTCTTGTGATGGGGGAACAGTGGGAAAGAGAAAATTGCTCTGTCTCTCGTCGGTGAGGACACCGCACTGTGCGGGAAGGGCCAGTCGCTAGGCTGACTTCCCTCGACATAGCCGAACTTTCTCTCTCTCTCTCTTTCTGTTCATTGATGCAATCATTTCTCAAAGCCTCACAGTCATCGCCAGCACGGCAACACCACCGATATATTTAGTACTGCTGAGTATACAAGTGCAACGCATAGAAAAAACGAAAACTTGATTAAATTAACGGATCAAGTGATATTCCGGAACTCTTAAGGGTACGGGACCGCATTCCGATGGGGTCGCGAATTGGAAAAAACGCCCGTGTACTTAGATTTAGTTTCACATTATGGAACTCCAGTATGGCGTGCCTCATAGCCATACCATGGTTTTGGCACGTAAAACCCCCAGAAAAAGGATAAGCAAAGGCAGGTAGTTCAAGCGGGGCTTAACCCTGCTGGCTACTATGCACTGGGAAACAGGGGAAAGTTTGTGAGTGGAAGCGAAAGCACTTTTTTAACGGGGGGCTTCTGACGGCTTGCCCACCTACCCAATACGCATCGGAAGAGACCGTGAACGATTGTTTATTTATCTAGACACCTTCTATTTACGGTGTTTACACCACGTAAAAGGTCTCCTATCAAGGATTTACGCTCACGAAAGCAAACAACACAACTAAAAAGGAAAAACAAATCAAATGAGAATGCATATATGGCGGCGCGATAAACCATGGAACCGACAACGAAGGAAGCGTACAAATTAGAAACCAAGCACGCGTCCTCGTCCGCAGGGGGCTAAACTAGCGACGTTTCTTTCACATCTGCTCGGACGCTATAGGCGACAAAGTGACACGGAGTGGGCACTTAAGCGTGATGAATGGAGGCTATTAGGGCGCACGCGCCATCCAGGCGAGCTGTTTCGTCGACGTGTGACGCGAGAAGAGCTGAAAGCGCCATAAATCACCAGCCATCGATTACAGCTTAGGCTTAAATGCGCGGAAGCAGCCCGCGACGGAACGGATTATACGCACAAAGAAACATTAAATCAAGGTAAGCGGGCGAGGAGCCACCAAGTTCGGTGTTAGCCGCGGGGAACATTAGTTTCCTTCTACGCCATTTCAGCGATCAAGAGCAGAAGGCTATAACCTCCGATATAAGTACTGTTCCGCTGAGTATTCTTGCTTAATTTATCTTATCGTCCTTCATTTTGCCGCATTACGGGAGGGCGAAATTTATTTTTATTTCCTGACCCTGTGAATTCCTTTTATCTTGATCCCCACTGTAAGGACATCCTCGTGTGGAGCATTCTATCAGACAGATTTACGTACACGGCGTTAGAGCGTGCGTGCAGTGTTTTGAGGCAAGAAGAGGCGTGAGCTAAAAGCAAAAGTGTTTCTTGAGTTCATATGCCTACACTGTTGACCGCCGCACGCGACGTGTCCATGGGTATCATATTAACGCCCGTCTTTCCGAATTACCGTCCAGCGGCGCGCTGGAGATTGTAAAGCCTCCACGTGACCGTGTGCCTGCAGCTTGTAATCACTCCGTAAGCTGGTCGCGTAAATCAAGCAAAGATAGCGCACGAAAGTAAGTGTGGTTAGTGGTCACGCGGCCGGTACGCATTTTTTTTTTTTCATTTAACGGCCGTGGTGGTAAACTATGAAGTTGAGAAGCGACCTACCTGAAAACTTATGAAGAAGACGACCCTTGGACAATAAATTTCATAGACTGTTTTAGCAGCACCTACATGAATGGGCCTACCAATACTTGTATTTCATTCCCTCATTATGCCGAGCAGCATGGCTGACTCTTCTCTCACCTATAATCGCGCGTAATGCTTCGTATATGTTTACCTCGGTTGAATATGACGTTCGCACAAGCCCACCACCTCGACGACGATACTTTACGCTGTAAACGTCCCAGACACACTTTGTGCCCCCCCCCCCCCCCCCCCCACACACACACGTTAGCTGTGCTGTACTAAAATGGCACACGCTCGTATACGTGAGGTAACCAAAGGCTTGCATCACCTCTTGTGGGAAGACGCATTCCGTGACAAGCCCTGGCGCAACACGGTAGCGTCCTTGGACGGCTAAGGCCACAGCAGCCACATTTGAGAAGACACCAAGCTGACTAAAGAGTTCCGCTCGTGACACACAGCGAGTCGTACTCAGCTCCACCTGTCTCATGCTACCCCCAAAACAGGTGTCGTGATATGATTTAAATACGCTGTATGTGGTACACGCACCAAACACAATTTTTCGTTTCTGCGGGTCACGAAGGGTAATATAAAGAACCATAAAAATCCCAGCCTTTCGCTTCGGCGCCCTCTACGTATTATATTACTATATTAGTCCTCGAAACGCCCTTATCCAACGTCTACCGAGCAGATCTTTGGCCTTACGTTTTCCAATCCAAGGCACAGCAGACCTAGGGAATCATGGTGGCGCCAGCATCCGAACAAACGCGGTGAAGTGAAAAAAAAAAGAAAAACGTCCATGCTACCTATCCTCTCCTCACGCGAGATATGAATGCATGTTAACTTATGTGTACGTCTACTACGAGTATAGAGTAAAAAAAAAAAAATGAAAGTACGACGAAAATTTTGAAGTCCTCGATACCTTTGTTGCGCGAAAGCTGCTTTATTTGCGAAAACGTACCATCCATCTCTCAGAGTAGATTTCTACACTGAACAGTATTTGCACAGACACCGTACACACGTCTCTTCTGTCGTGTCGCCACGTGTCTTGTTGCAACGTAAACACCGCGCTTGTATCTACACCATAGGCGAAACGCTTGTAAGTAAACAAGCGCGAAACTGAGTTCTTGCAAGGACTCTGCATTACGCGTGAGTTATGAATTTATAAATTTATTTGATAGATAGATAGATAGATAGATAGATAGATAGATAGATAGATAGATAGATAGATAGATAGACAGACAGACAGACAGACAGACAGACAGACAGACAGACAGACAGACAGACAGACAGATAGATAGATAGATAGATAGATAGATAGATAGATAGATAGATAGATAGATAGATAGATAGATAGATAGATAGATAGATAGATAGATAGATAGATAGATAGATAGATAGATAGATAGATAGATAGATCAGCGACAGCAAAAATAACCAGATGCGAGTTTTCGGTTTGCTACCCTGCGCTTTGAAATAATTCAATTCCTTACGAGACATATGCTCCTCTCACTTCACTTTCGGCAGAAACGTTGACAGCGATGCTTGAAATACAATAAAAACGGAAGGGTTGACGCGGGGGTCTGGGGGAAGACGTTGAAAAATGAGACACCCACGAGACAGACGCAATAAAAACGTGGCCAAACGCCCAGCGGAGCACGCGGAACATAAGATAAACGCCGCGGAAGCGGTTGAATAAGTGCGGGCTGCCAGCCATATTAGTTAACGCGACGCATGCGGGGCATTTCCCATCTAGTGAAAGGGGCGAGTGACTGAAAAACTGGACCAAGGCCAACGGAAGAAGCCGGTGACGTGTCCAACGAAGACAGACGGTCGCCGCTCTTCGAAGCGCAAAAGCGAGCTGTCGCCCGAAGGCTTGAAGCCACAGCAGCGCAACTGAAACACCACGGCGTAGCTGGAGTCTTATATAGTACAAGGCGCTCGTGTCTTTGCAACGATGCCGAGCGTTGCACTCTATAAAAAGGGAGCGCAACAGCTGAGCTAGCTCCAAGAGCGCTTCCTTGCTCGTATAGCGCTGACGTGTTTGAATGAGAGCTCAGCTCCGAATGAGTCACGATGTTGAAAGCAGAAAGCTTTCTACAAAATTTACCGTGAAGAGAACTCTATAGCGCTGTACTTGTATGGGAGCTGCAAGCGCAGCGATTCAATCAGTGTGAAAATGATGGTTACACGGTGGCTTTGTGACTTTGTGACGGCTTTGTGACTTCAGCAATTTTGGCAGTGATTAGGAATTAATTATTACGTTCTGCGTGTAGACAAAGAAGTTTTCTTCGAAAAGTAGGTCGAATAAATACGTGCTAAAACTTGAAGTAGGTCGAAATGTGTACTAACCATCTCATAAATTACAGATGAATAATGTCGGGGCCCGAGTTGTTCTTTTTTGTTATTTCAGTACAGAAGACTGCATTGAATAGGAAGCTGGTACCTTCAGTAGCAGGCATTGTTTGATGGATTAATGTAGTTTGCCGTAACAAAGCTTATAGTTGGGACATTATAAGCGGCGCCACCATGGAGGCAACCTAAATTTCACCACCTGTTGTTCTTCAAAATGCACCAAAAACACGGTGCATGTAGAACAGTGTTTTACATTCCTCTGCCTTTGCAACCCAGACGCTGCAGGTTCGGAAAACGAACCCGCCACTGTGCGCAGAGTTCCCTACAGCCACTGCAACATCGTGGTGGGTCGGAAAGCGCACGCGTGCCAATAAAGCACGAGCGTTATACAAACAACGTTGCTTCAGCCTCGTGAATTCGGCAAGCACAGAACTTCGCTAAAAGAAATTCTAAAACTACAACGCCCAAACGAAAAATCTGTCACACTGTAAATCAGACTCAGTCGAACCAAGATGTTTGCGTTCAGTGTCAAAAATTTATTGAAAGAGAGAAAGAACTCCTCGATAAAAGTTTTCAGCGTTATAAAAACGCTCGGAAGCGATAAATACGTGACAGAACAATCAGCTGTTTGCTGTCATGATCCCCATAATAATAATAATAAAAAGAAACATGCAGAAAATAGAGCAAGAGAGCGACAGAACCGCCGTAGCACTGTCTCTTTTTTTTTGTTATTATACAGAAAGAACGTCTTAAAACGGACAGGCAAATATGGGCCTTTCAAAATACAGACTTCGGCGGTTGAGAAACAGACCTTTTTCTTTTTTTTTTTCAAGTGAGCTCCGCTTCGAGAACCGTTTCGGTCGCAACGAGTACTGCAACAGAGTGTATATATTACAATTACTGAAGGGTTACGCACGCGAGACGCCTCTTGCACGCCTTGGCGGACGAGTGTATACATACGTACGCGAACCAAGCGAGCTTTTACGACCCCGGCGGCGGCGAAATTGATTGCCCAGTCGACAGCCGACCGGCGGCTGTGAGAGGATGCGGCGGCGAAAGAGCCGAAGTGTATGCCAACTCGCCTGTCAGCAACGCGGCGTGCGACGACACGCTGTTATTTTGAGCAGTCCCAGCTAACGCATACTTTTCTTTCTCGCACGCTCGCGAGTTTCATTCAAAACAGTACAGCGCCAGCCGCTGTACGAAACAACATAATAAAGCCGGGGATTCACCTTTTAGAGTATAACCTTGAAACTCCGGAGCTGCGATCAGTTATAGCCTTACCGATGTGCTTAAATTCGACTAATTTTTGTACCTGTGGCTCCACGCTTTCCTACAGCCGCATTCATTACGACTTATATATCTCGTGCGAACGTAGACTGAGCCGAAAAGCCGGCGTCGACGCGAAATCGTGTTACGTCACGTGTCCACCCGGGAACCTCGTGTCAGCGGCGCATTCCCTTCGTTTTAACGGCGTTCGCATGCCGAAACAAACGAGAACAAGCGGCGTTCGCGCGATAGAAGGTGCCCGTAATATAGTCGCATCGGATGGCTTTCACGTTTCAGTCTTCTTCGACAAGTGCATAAGGAAACCTGAGTTTTTAGGATTTACCTTTCTAAATTTTCGAACAGTCATGCATATTTTTCTTCTAAACGCGCAAAGACAACTAATTACTTCTCATATGTATAATCACCCGATATAAATGAAATTATAGCTAAGGTGACTGTCTGAGCATGTTGGCAGGACATGAATGAAACTTGCAGCGCACAAGACGAGGACGAGAAATTCGCTATCTTTCTTGGCCGAAGACAGGAAGTTCCGAGAGACTGCGCTCGCCTGGTGTGTAACGGATTTTTCTAACAGCGAAGCTCTTTAAGCTAGCCGTAATTTGTGCGGCTTATCATAAAACTGTCATCATCAAGAACGCCACAGAAATTGGGCAAATCCCACTACTCACCACTGGTTCACTAAGAGAGAGAGAGAAAGCAATAGAAAGAAAGGGAGAGAGAAAAATACAGAGAAATAATGGGAATACAGACATAAAAAGATGGAAAGACGGAGAAAGATATAAAAAAAGCAGAGAGAGAAAAAGATAGGGAAAAAATAGAAAGATCAAGAGAGAAATAAAGAGAAAGAAAGTGAGAGAGAAAAAACAGAGAGGAAAAATAGAAGATAGAGGAATAAAGATAAAAGGAGCGAGAAAGAGAAAAAATAGAGAGGAAGAAATAGAAAGAAACAGATGCAAAATAGAGATACAAGAAACAAAGAGAAAGAGAAAGCAGAAAGAAAGAAGCAAAGATTAGACTTCGGAATCGTACAGTTTGGCTGTTTCAAGCCCTGCACGATTTAGTGCAAGCTTCGCCAATTTTGTCTGCATACGTGGTTCCTTGGTTCGAAATAATTTATAGCGCAATACCTAGTCGAGAACGGCCAGCTTGCAAATTTATAAATCAGTTTCAAATCGAAGGAACGAAGTTGCTCTACCTCGAGGGCTTCCCCGAAAATGACTTGCCACAAAGGTTGGGCTATTTCGTGCACTGACCTCGCCCCCCCCCCCCCTTCCCCCACCCGACTAATTCGCCACACACGTGCAGATCTCGCAGACTATATATGCATCGCCAGAGTTCCAGTCATTGATTGTCGTAGGAAGCTATAACGTCGACGTGACAAGTGGCGATAAAAGCTTGCGCAGCCAGGAGCGACCATTGTCTCCAGTGTTTGCCTTCCAAACTCATTTCCGGCGCAATTGAGCCAACCGCCACTTCCCTCTTCATTTCTGTCAGACCATTATTGAACAGAGAGACGTGCTTACACTCAGACGCTATCGCCGGCACAAACAGCTGCAAGATACGATTGTTGTTCTTCAATGTAACGCTGCGCGCAGCGCGACAGAGGACGTGAATGATCTACTGGATTGCGCTCTCCATGATTTCAATATACGCGTATGTGCGCTCTTTAGTACAAGCGTTGCAAACAAAAGACTTGAAAGGCAACGGATATATACACATATTTAACATTAACGTAAATGACTATTTAGAAATCAATCAATCAATCAATCAATCAATCAATCAATCAATCAATCAATCAATCAATCAATCAATCAATCAATCAATCAATCAATCAATCAATCAATCAATCAATGCAACCCCACGAATGAGTTCATAACTTTCGCCATATGAATTAACACACTGCGGTTCTTGCCTAAAAGCGGTGCAAAACAAAACAAAGAGACGAGCAGTGAAAGCAAACAACGCACAATATTCCCCACTATCCAACGTAAACAGACTATACTAATTTAGATCGCTGGTGCAGCGTTGGCGTACCCTTTCCCTTCGCGCCTCCGGAGCATTGAGAAAACAAGGCCCGCCGTACAGTTTTGAGAAAGCATTGGCCCGTGTTTGCTTTACAGAAATAGCTCTTCAAAATAAATGAATGTTTGTTTTTCCCGCTCTGTTGCGGAGACTTCCAATACCGAGAATAGGAAACGGCTTGCGTTTTTTCTTTTTTTTTTTACTTTATCGCTTGGGAAGAAGTGAATGCCTTTTCCTTCGCCTTCAACATACGGAACTAGAGCAGAGTGACAAGGGCGTTTCTGCGCTTTATTGGAGTTATATTTGTCTTCATAACATTGGGAATTCGAGATGGAAAATGAATAATTCCGTTGGCTGGTGGCAACCGGACCGATATAGATCTACAGAGTTACTGTGGACACATGGAATTGCTGTACGTACACTTTGGGGTCTTTACAGGAACTATACAAACATCGACATGCGTGTGCGATGATCTATACATCTGTAGTGGAGAACGTGGGTTCTGATCCCACCGGCGGCAAGCTGTCTTTCATTCCATTCTCAATTCTGCTCTTTGTTTCTTTTTTTTTCTTTTTTCCCCTGAGTATACGAGGTCTATCGCAAATTTACCCTTACTTTGCAGGTGAGCGGGCTTCTCCACGCGTCATCGTGCTGTAGGCAAATGGGAGTCTTGCACATTAGAATACAAAAGAGAGGTGAGAACTATCTTACGACGTGCTGCCATGTGGTATCAGTCAGAAAGAGAGAAATAAACATAAGGGGACAACAAGGGTTATCATATCGAATCGCTAAGCAATAACAATAGCAAATAATGACTCCGACGTGATTTGAATACGCCAAACTCCGATATAGGGTACGAGGCGCCACCGTTGGGCACGTGCTTTATGAGGCGGACAGCACAGCACGAATAACGGGCAAGAAGATTGTGCTAGAGTCGCGCGAGTTGCTCTCACAGGTCTTCACATGAAACTGGAAGGTGGACGACGCGCTCTTGCAGAATATAGACCTGTGTACGAGAAAGTTTAGGATGGCGGAAGTCACGTCATTCTTCCTTCATTCCCGAGTGCGCAAAATGCGACACAACATTTCCTCAGCAAAGGCAGAACAACACATTCCCGAGTGCGCAAAATGCGACACAAGATTTCCTCAGCAAAGGCAGAACAACACAAACACTTCGACGCAGCGAGTGTTTCGAATCCCGTAAAAAATAGTAATAATTAATCTGATGCTAATCCGTATTCTTCCTTACGCGCGATGGCCCTCGAGACACAGAGGCAAATTAAGTAACGACGGCAACGCAGCGTGCGACGCGACCGAGAAGTGCCGAAAGAGGTGTCATCGCGACTATGTTGGGGGTCCTGTTGCACAACTCGGAACCAGCGAACCATAGCAAACACACGCGCTGCGGAGGAGGCGGTTTCCCAACGACTTGAATTATGCAGCCCGCATAGTCTACTCCGCGCACGTACTCGCATACACGCAGGTTAAGCGCTTGTATATATGTAGTACATAATATAAAGTGCCCGCGCAACTCCGCGCACGTAT
>NC_051177.1:29823091-29893091 GCF_013339695.2 Rhipicephalus sanguineus
AATATTTTTATCCTCACGACTTTCGTGTTCGTCCCGATGACGCAATGACGTAGACAACGAAAGGTGATAGGATCTTACATGAAACAAAATTACTGTTGACGCTGCAGAATGTAAATGGGTATAATCAAGACGTCAGAACACCCTGCCATCGACTTTTTCAGCAACATCCAAATGGATCCGAATGGAGCATACAGATAATTCCAAACAGAGTGGTGAAGCTAAGTTAATGAAGTTATCAACCTTGGATTTGTCAACTGTTGGAGTCGATTGGTTGTTACTAGCAAGTCGTTCCCCTCAATAGGGAAACAACTTGCTCAATAGAGGAACAACTTGAATAGGGCGTTTGATAGCGGTTATCTGGTTCGGTGTTGTATGAATGCGCGTTGTGTGTACTTTCAAAATCACAACTGTAAGTAAGAAACGAAAAAAAATCTTGCTCACTGGTAAAGAATTGAGTGGCTGTTTGTTTTTAAGCGCCTGCACAGCCATACGATTCATGCTGCAGAGAGAGAGAAAAGAAGAGTTCTGCCTTCGTCTCTCATCCCGAGCCACAGTAAATATTATCACGCCAGCGCGACAGTAGCGCTTTCCACGCCCATTACTTGCGGTGTTTTTATCAACAAACGCGAAATAGGCTCCTCTTATCCACTTCGACGCGAAACAAGCGCGCCATCATTCTCCGCATGAATACAACGCCGCGCGGAGGGATTTCCGGCTCTCTTATTTGCGAAAGCGAATCATAACACGGATGTGCCCGAACGCAGCCCGGCCGAATTTCAACAAACAAGGGGGCGGAGAAAAAAAAAATAATACCGGCATAGGGGAATGTTCGCTGTTGACACGCGCGTCTCTGCATCGCGTATACCGGGTTATCCACTTTGTGTTCGACGAAGCAAACAAACAAAAACAAGCAAAAGAGGAACTGCGAAGCGGAAGCGGACGAAAGGCGAATACGCGGCAGTGATACGACACGCATCCCTGAAAAGGTCGCCTACTCGAAGAAATCTTGACAACGACAACACAGCGAGACATCCGAAACTGCGTCCCATTTTCATTCCGCAACATCTGGTGTGCGCGTCTTCCGTGTGTTTGTGCGTACGTAAACATACACGTAGTTCGTATAGGTGCACTGCAGCGGCATCGGCTGGCGCTCACGTATATACAAAGGAGACCGGCTCTTTGAAAACACTCAGCCCAAAAGCAAAAGACCGGCGAATCCGCGGCCACGTCACCGCTTCAGCGAGGCTTCGTGCCGAGCGCGCGGACGGGGACCAGGAAAGCAAGCGACCACCGCAGCAGATCAGTCTAACGATATGTATAGAAAGGACGCCGCACCGGCGGCTGAGACAGTCGGAAAACAAGAAGAAGAAAAAGGAGCACGAGAGTACGAATATGAGCTCGAATATGACCACGACCCGACCAACCAATCATTCCCGGGCTCGCAAAAGATCGAGAGGTATACATACATTGGCGGGGCCCAGGAACGAAAAAATTCAGAAGCCCTGTCGGGAAAGTGGTGGGCAGGCGAAGCTTGGCGTGCGCGTGCCTGACGTACTTTTAGATGCGAAGTACCTTATGGCGGAGTTCAGTCCAGTGGTGGTGGTGGTGTGCGGCGTGACCACCCTTACTGCGCATGCGCATACCCTCTCCACACACCTCCTCTCCACCCCCTCACCATTCCTCCTGTCCTCTTCTCTTCTCCCATTTCCCCTCTCCCCCCTCACCCCCTCTCCCCTTTCCCATTCACCACTTTCCCTCTCCCCTCTCCTCTCCCATACCCCTCTCCCCTCTCCTCTCCCATACCCCTCTCCCCTCCCCCTTTCCACTCTTCCTCTGAAACGCGGGCTAGACATGACGAAATTCTCTCCTGCGCAACGCCGCGATGAGCACCAGCGCATGCGCGTCCCCTCCCCCTCTCTCTCCTCTCCTACGCTGCCCCCCTCTCGCACGCCTGTCGACCGCGTTCCCCGCTCGCCCTGTGAGAATTAACGGCCAGGCTAGAGGGAACACAAGACGCGCGTAGCGCTTCTCTTCGCGTTCCACGACGCGAGGTCGGTAGCATGCCCAACGAACTCCAACAGAACGCGATCGTGCAAGTGCTCATTGTCCCCTTTAGCGGGAAATGGTGTAATTTTTTCTTTCTTTCTTTCTTTCTTTCTTTCTTTTCATCGCACTGCGCAATGCTCCCTCCTAACTGTTTCCTTCCACTATGCCTGGAATCACACCTTCATCCATGTGCTTCGTAGAGCAACTTCATTCGCTACAGGCAACAACGACCGACACGAGTTCATATCCAGGAGATAATGAAATGTGGCAACGTGAATTGACAAGTCCCCCCCGATTAAAGATCAGATTTCCATGTACGAGATCACGATCGAGAGAACATCGATTATTGGAAAACGGCGCATACAAACGCGGATGTGAACGGCGCACCTTCTGGGGCCGCGTTTCTGTACGTAATAAAATAATTGTTGGGGTTTCACGTCCCAAAACCACGATATGATTATGAGGGACGCCGTAGTGGAGGGCTCCGGAAATTTCGACCACCTGGGATTCTTTAACGTGCACCTAAATCTAAGTACACGGGCCTCGAGCATTTTCGCCTCCATCGAAAATGCGGCAACCGCGGCCGGGATTCGATCCCGCGACCTTCGAGTCAGCAGTCGAGCACCGTAGCCACTAGACCACTGCGGAGGGTATTTCTGTACGTTCGGCGGAGCCGGGTTTCTCGCGTATGACGCTGACACCGAAATCTGCGAGTAATAACGAGCTTCGCTCGAGAAAAAACAAAAGAACAGAAAACAAAAACGCTTCTTAAGCAAACACGAGACAAGAGAAAACGATGCGAGAGACCACGGCGAAACTGTAGGCACCGCGAAAGTAGGTCCGCATACAGCAGCGTATCGAGAAAAACGCCCGCCGCAAGAAACTTTCAGTGCAGCCTAAAGCATAACGTAGATGCTTGGGCTTTGTTTGAAAACATGGACGCCAAAGAGTGTGTATTTTGCGCCTAAGTAGAACGTCCCTCGACTAGGAGTGCCGGTAAACACTAACTAGTATAGACTATATTTTCCGGCTGGTTTTAGGAGCCGCCATACTGGGCTGTAGCCTTGCCGCTATGTATGTTTAACAACTAAACGAACAGTGCTACGGTAGACGCACACGCGTGAAAGAAGGTTGGGTTGGTGCATTCAACGTTTCACGGCCTTCACGCCGCGATATACAAAAATAAGAAAACGATCCTTTAACAGCCCAGGGTAGCGGCATCCATATACCTCAAGTAAAATCGCCTATATGGAGAAATCAAGGAGGGAAAAAAAGCTTGCGACGTTAAGAAACGTTGACGAAGCTCACGAGAGAAACAACAAATACAAATGCGATACATTGCGATGGTTGCACAGGAGGTCCTTGCCCCAGAAATACGCGCTGTTTAAATGCCGGCTCGCTGCACTTCCAAGATTAGTCTCGGAACGAAGAGGTATGTGCCTTTGAAGATTTGCCGGGTCTTGGAGAATCCCAGTTGCAAACGAGCTCGCTAATCAGCCTTTCATTCCCCTTATTTGTGTCGCCGACCGGCAAGCCTCTTCGCTGTTCATTTTTAATTACGCGCTTCTCTCGCAACACTCGATACGCATACGGAAGCTCCGTTCTATAGCTTAGGCATACGTGACTATCGTGGAAGGATAATGAACCTCCAGTCTGCGTGATTACGAATGGACGACAGGTGCGTCGTAATCTGTAGGGCAGTGTGCGCCGACTGGGAAGCATTCTCACGCAGCCAGGGTATAGCCTTACTTTCTTGGAGTCTGTCTATGACATCCACATCTTGACGAGGCTGTTATCCAATCCGTGCGCGTCGCTGGTTAAGTAACTCGAAGCAAGCGGCCTAGCCTGCCTTCGAACTTGCGAGCTTCCTGTAATACAAGAAGCAGCACCAAAGGCTTAACGATCTGCACCAATTATTCCTCTCAGCTTCAAATCTAAGCGTCGGCGACGAATGTTTGATCGGCGACGAATGTTTGATTTATTTTCTTTTTATTTATATTTAAAGGCGGTAGGGGGAAAAGGAAGACTTGGCATTCCGATCGTTTTCCTTTAGTAGTGTGTGTGAGAGAGAGAAAGAAAGAGAGAGAGAGAATGTATGAGCGTGAGTGCGCGTGCGTGCCGTGGGTGTGTGTACAAAAAGACTCGCTCATATCAAGGTGTTGCGTATAGTGCACGTAAACACTTCTCGTCAGAACGCTTCAATCGTGTCGAACACACGCGACACGATCCAACACGAACGGAATTAAACACAAATACCTGCTTCATCATTCTTTTTTATTGGTGTGATCGGCGGCGACGTACATCGAGAGCATGTCGCCGAGCGTGCGGTTAAAGCGTTCGGTTAGGCCATTCGTCTGCGGGTGGTAAGCAGTAGTTTTGCGGTGAACAGCATGACACTCTTTGAGAATGGCTTCCACGACTTCCGACAAGAAGACACGGCCTCGATCGCTGAGAATCTCTTGGGGTGATCCGTGACGCAGTATGAATCGGTGTAGTAGGAAGGAGGCAACATCGCGCGCTGTAGCCGCTGGGAGGGCGGCGGTTTCGGCGTATCGCGTCAACAGAGACGATGGCCCAGCGGTTACCAGCCGAAGTCAGAGGAAGTGGCCCGTACAAATCGATGCCCACGCGCCCAAACAGACGGTTAGGGCAAGGTAATGGTTGTAGACCTGGTGGCGACACGTGCGTTGCAGGTTTTCGGCGTTGGCAATCGAGGCAGGAGCGAACGAACTTCTGCACGTAGCGGTACATCCCTCGCCAGAAGTATCGTTGTCGAATGCGGTGGTAAGTTTTGGATACCCCAGAGTGCGCGCATTGCGGGTCAGAGTGGAAGGCCTCGCATATTTCAGAACGCAGACTGCGGGGTATCACTAGTAGCCACTGGCGGCCGTCGGCATCGTAATTGCGTCGGTGCAGTAGGTCGTCGCGAACGGCGAAATGGTGGGCTTGACGACGCAACGCGCGAGTGGATGGTGTTGCGGACGGATCAGTGAGCAAGTCGATCAGCGAGGTGATCCATTTATCCTTGCGCTGTTCGGTAGCGATGGTGTGAACGTCGATTGAAGCAACAGCTATGTGAGATACTGAGCAAGGGGCATTGTCGTCAGGCAAGGGAGAGCGCGAGAGGGCGTCGGCGTCAGCATGCTGGCGTCCGTTGCGGTACAGCACTCGGATGTCGTAGTCTTGCAGGCGAAGTGCCCAGCGGGCGAGACGGCCTGAGGGATCCTTCAGTGACGACAGCCAGCATAGTGCATGATGGTCGGTGACGACATCAAATGGGTGGCCATACAAATAAGGTCGAAACTTTGTAAGGGCCCAGATGATCGCCAGGCACTCTTTTTCCGTGACCGTGTAATTGGTCTCGGCTCTGGTAAGCGTACGGCTTGCGTATGCCACGACATATTCGGGGAACCCTGGTTTGCGCTGCGCAAGGACAGCGCCGAGGCCTACACCGCTGGCATCCGTGTGTACCTCCGTTGGGGCCGTAGGATCGTAGTGGCGTAGTATGGGAGGAGACGTCAACAAACGACGGAGCTTTGCGAACGCGTCGTCACACTCGGACGACCACGACTTTAGGGGTCCGTTACCTCCAAGGAGCTTCGTCAGCGGTGATATGATGGTGGCAAAGTTTCGTAAGAAGCGTCGAAAGTACGAACACAGTCCTACGAAACTGCGCAGTTCTTTGACGGACGTAGGTTTGGGAAATTCGGCCACGGCCCGAAGCTTGGTCGGATCGGGAAGGATTCCGTCCTTGGACAGGACGTAGCCGAGGATTGTCAGCTGCCGTGCTGCAAATCGGCACTTCTTCAGATTCAGTTGGAGGCCGGCGTTGCGCAAACGCGTCAAAACATGCCGCAGACGTTGGAGATGCGTGGAGAAGCCCGGAGCGAAAACCACGACGTCGTCAAGGTAACACAAGCACGTGTGCCATTTCAAGTTGCGCAGAACGGTGTCCATCATGCGCTCGAAGGTCGCGGGCGCATTACACAGACCAAACGGCATGACGTTGAACTCGTACAAGCCGTCGGGCGTGACAAAGGCTGTCTTCGGTCGAGCGTCATCCGCCATGGGCACTTGCCAGTACCCCGAGCGCAGATCAAGAGATGAAAAGAATTCGGCTCCTTGCAGGCTGTCAATCGCGTCGTCGATTCGCGGCAGCGGATAAACATCCTTGCGAGTGATCTTGTTGAGCCGTCGGTAGTCCACACAGAAACGCACGGAACCGTCCTTCTTCGCAACGAGAACAACGGGAGACGCCCATGGGCTGTCCGAGGGCCGAATAACGTCGCGTCGAAGCATATCGTCGACTTGCTCATTAATGACTCGACGTTCTGCGGGAGACACGCGATATGGACGTTGCCGCAGTGGTGGTTGGGCGCCAGTGTCGATGCGATGCGTAACAACGGAAGTGCGGCCAAGAGAAGTTTGCCCGATATCGAAAGAAGAACGAAATTCTTCCAGCAGGCACAGAAGGTGGGAACGCTGGACCGATGTGAGGTTGTCAGCAATGGAGGACCTAAACACATCAGCAGGTGACGAATCGGACGTGGAAACAGCACTGAGCGTACGGGAACTGGGACAGTGCGTGTCGTCGGGTGCGTCCATAACTTGTGCGTCTTCGAGGGGTTCCACTCTGCCGAGACATTCCCCTCGCACCAATGTAACAATGAACGGGGATGGGTTGGTCACAAAAACATCCGTGTCGCCCTGGGTGATTTCCACGGTCGCAAATGGCACCAGCAAGCCTTTCCTAGTGAAAACGCGGTCACATGGAGAAAGGAGTGCAACGGCGTCGCAGAGACCGGTGCAATAGACTGACACAGCCGTTGACGAATTTGCAGGAACTGTGATGTCGTCTTTGACGATTACCTTGGTCGCAGCCGATGAACTGTCTGCCGGCGTCAAATCTGAGAATGGTGAGAGCTCTATTTCGGCTGGTGCGCAATGAATGACGGCGTCGTGGCGGGCGAGAAAATCCCATCCCAGGATGACGTCGTGAGAGCATGAAGAAATTATAATGAATTCGACGGCGTACAGAGCGTCCTGAATGATGACGCGGGCGGTGCATACCGCCGTCGGGTGAATACTTTGGGCGCTGGCTGTACGGAGGGAGAGCCCGGAAAGTGGCGTCGTCACTTTTCGTAGCAGGCGACTTAGTTTAGCGTCCATAACGGATACGGCGGCTCCAGTATCGATAAGGGCAGAGGCGCGAACACCGTCCACAAAAACGTCTATCACGTTCGATGGGCTTCGCTGAGGGCTTTCGCAGTTCGATAGCGTCGCAGCCCTTGCCTCGTGGACTGCGACGACTAGTTTTCCTGATCGCGTGGGACCGGACGTGGCCGCATCGGTGACAGCGAGCGGCGTCGTGGTGACTGTGAACGGCGGGTAGATGCAGCTGGGCGAGACGTCGGCGTCGGAGGCGTAGGTGGGTCGTAATATGGACGGTTCGACTGGCTGGTGACAGGCGACACGTCTCTAGGCGGCTGCACGCGATTGCAATAGCGCGCCACGTGGCCGGCGTAACCACATGCGAAGCATATAGGGCGATTGTCAGGTGTGCGCCATCGGTTCGCTGGGGCAGGGCCCGCCCATGGTGCAGGACGGGATTGACGGGGCGGCAACTGATAGGACTGCATGGTGGGCTGCAGTCGTGGCCTGTGCGTGACGTTGGCGTAGGTTACCGGTACATCCGCTTCGAAAGAGTGAGGTAGAGCGGAGGATTCGGCGTAAATGTGTGGGGCAGCCGTAGCGATTGGTGGGGGCGTTCTTGCGACAACTTGGGCGTAGCTCAAAGGTGCAGGAGCCGGATGGTGCTGGTGGTACTCGGGCATGACCTCCGCGATTTCCTGCTCGATTGCTCGACGGAGGGGAGGCAGAAGGGTGGGTGACGGCTGTTGAGCGTACCGAGGGCGAGCAAAGTCCAGCAGAGAGAACTGGCGCGCGATTTTCTCGCGCACGAATGTCTTCATCTCTGCGAGCAACGCGGAGTGGTCGGGTACGGTCGACAAGCCAGCGAGCTCGGCGTCGCGTGATGGAGAGCGACGGGTCATCGATCGCTGCCGGCGCAGCTCCTCATAGCTTTGGCAGAGCGTTATGACCTCTGCCACTGTGCTGGGGTTCTTGGCGAGCAGCGTGGTGAAGGCGTCGTCGTCGATGCCTTTCATGATGTGCCTGATCTTGTCACACTCGTCCCACTTATTGGGGACACTCACGCGCTCGTAAATCGCGAGCCAGTCCTCCACGTCGGTACCATCGGCGCCAGTGAAGACGGGAGGGTCGCGAATACGAGGGACACCAGGACATGAGGTCGGTGCGGGCGGGGGCGTTTGCTGGGAGGCGTCTTGAGGCATGGTAGGCGGCAGGGTACGGGATCGAAGAGTCAGGGGCATCGAATGAGAGCCGAGGTTGTTGTGAAGGCCCAGCACTCTCCACCAAATTATAAAGAGGTTTATTAGCGGCGACGATATTCGACGATACAGCGACAGTCAAGGCGGGGCCGACTCTCAGCGCGAGCTGCGTTCTCTTCGAGCCGAAGAGGGCGACCCACTAGAAGGCGTTCGAGAGGACGACCCATTATCAAGTTAGAACGCTTCGCTACAACTTCGACTTTTTTGGCGATGGCCATGCAGAAGCAGTCATTACGCCACAGCGTAAGCTTCGCCCCTTCCCTGTGGGTACTGTCACGACATGGTCGCCCCTGACAACGGAGCCTGCGTGCCCGAAATCGCGGCCACATTCGGCAAATGTGCTGCATGATGGCTTTAGTCACCCGTGGCAGCGCTCACAAAAAACAAGGTCTCGGAGAATCGCGATCGTAACCCTTGGAAGGTAAACGGGAAACCGTTGCTAAACAAAGTTATTCATCTTGGATGTGCATACAGTGCACTTCAACTGTTAAGAGAAACACAAAAGTGTGAAACACGCGCGATTTTGTTTCCCTTTGCGTCTTCCATCAAATGCGAAATCACCCGTTTTTTGGAGCCGGCCGCTATTGCTAGGCAGCGGGCGCTGTCACCTTCCTGCACACTACAGGCGCTGACCATAGCTCCCTCCGGCACTCGCAGCTCGAACCTCTGAAAAGCGCGATAGACGCAAGAATGTGTTCTTTATGACAGTGCACCGGAGTGCACGTTCGCTTCACTCCGAACCTCTGCATTTCGTCGATGGCCTTTCGAAGAGGCCGATCTTCTCCGCCCTGGTTCCGCACACGCACTGTTTTCCCGAAGGAGCCGGATGGAAAGGGAGAGGGAAAGAAAAGGGTAAGCGGTATCCACGATATGCCCAGGCAGGCCGTTCATCGCGTTTCCTTCTGGCTGACTGCGCTCCGGTAGATAACCGCATTAAAACGAGCGAGTCCGAGAAATGAGGCGGAAGCGAGGCACGGCCGCCATCCATCACGGCGCTGCGCCAGAACAACTCTTCTTCCACTACACCGTCCTGCGGGAGGCGAGCTCGCAAAGAGCTCGGGAAGGGCCGCCCTAAAGTCCGCGCCAGAGCCGCAGTTTCGTGGCTCCATCCACCGCCTCGCCTTTTTCGAGGGTGCGACGCTCTTCCACCTCCCGAGGGAGAGAACGGTTTTCACTTCGGGAATGCGGATGGAAGACGAGAGGATTCGGCGTTGAACCTCAGGAGTTTCATGTACTCCGTCTCGCTAAATCGGTGCAGTACTGCGAATGCCGACGGTCTGTCTTGCAGAAGGGTTAAGGTTTCGGCGTGTTCGTTGGTCATCGGTTAAGCAGGAACGAACACAGGACAAGAGTAGAGAGTTTTAGAATAGGATACTCAAAGTTTGCGCACGCTATATCCTTTGCGTTTGTCGCCACTGCGCATGCGTCGTAGGCTATCCTCTTGGGTACCCACGTTAAGTGACGAAAATAGCGTATTGTACCAAAGGAACGCTATCTTTGCGTACCCTATTCTAAAACTACCTAGTATGTGTGTGAGTATGCCATCAGTAGCATTATCAAAGCAGGAACTTGCATTTTTGGCGTAATTCGCACGCGGCACTTCTATTTCTCTTGTTTTCTACAGCCTGTACTTTTCCTTCTTTTTTTGCAGTTTCAGATAATGTGCTTATATAAGGTGCTCGTCCCGTCGTCCACTTGTCCTGTGTTCGTTTCTGCGCTACGCATATTCTGCTTAAGGTCTGTCTTGTACCGCTACACTGCCTGTAGTCATCAGCGCCAAGCACGCGTAGGAGTTTCGCGAGTCACGGTTGTCCCTTCGTTGCGGAATCTCCATACTCGACCATGCCTTTACTCACGAACTTTATCAACTTGGCCACTCATCAGTTCACGCCAGCTTCCACAACGTTGCACGATTTTTGGTGAGATCAGGATATATAGAGCCCATGGGTTTCCGGAGCGAAGGCATAGTTGTATGATGCACGAGGAGACGAGGTTTTTTTTCTGTTTCTTTGTTTGTTTATTTCTTTCTTTCTTTTTTTGGAGGAGGGGGGGGTATTGTTTAGCAGTCAAAACTTTTCGAGGTTGGGTTTTAAACTGCAGACAGTGGTTTGTTAGACCTTTTCGTTAGGCTCAGACGTGCGATGTTTCATCCATCCATCATCCAAAAAAGCAGGAAACTAGATATTAATTTGTAAAATGCAATTTACTACACCAATGTGCTTAAGTCAGAGGATGAGACATCATCTCTTTCGTAGTCACACTGAAGATTTCTTTCACGTTTAGATATTGTGCGATAACTAAAGAATTCAACCTGCCATAACGGTTGATTGCTATCAATTCGCGAAAAATATAGAACGTTCACAGTATATATTTGACGTATTATGTTATTAAACGTACAGAAAACAAAACTGAAACGTGCGTGCGCTGAAGGCTCTCCCTGGACACAACGAAACAAAAGGCTGACAAAAAATGAATGCAGTTTGCCGAAGAATGGAGCCTGAAAAGCCAGAACAAAAGAACCTGCGTTTCGTCAGCCGTAAATATTCACAGCAGAGCAGACAGACTGGAAGCGAAGCAGAGCTAGCTATCCTATCGTAAAATCTGTTGACTGCAACAGAAACACAAGGGCCCGTAATCATGGAAGTTCTAGCCATACACAAACGACAAACCAGGAGGCTGCGCAGGAACGAACGCGCTTCAAGAATCGAAGCGGAACGAAAAGAACGAAAGGCTACAGCGCTCTAAGGATGGAAGAAACGTAGTGACGCGAAAACACGAAAATGTTTCATACACGGCTCTTCTCATAGCTCCCTCCCGCGCTCTCTTTTTACAACCTCCTGTTGTCTAACGCTGTTGCACTTCGATAAATCCATTCGCCCCGGAGTCAGCGTTTCCATAGAGCACTCTCGATGTACTCTGCTGTTTTACGTCCAAACTCTCGCGTTGGTCAAGATATAAACCAGTGCACACCGCGCGCGCCTTCTGCTACGTCAAAAGACAAGAAGCAGGAGCGGGCGCAACTCTTACACAAAACAACGCTCTCGATCTCAAAAGTAAAGCGCTTTCGTACAGCAGATATGGGCCGTAAAGGCCGCTGCAGACCCTACGTACTATGGGCACGCACACATCGACCGGGGTTCGTCTTCCTAAAATGCGTTTCTTTACGTTCGACTATAACAACACATATCGAGAGAGCGTGTCTAAGACAGCACGTAAAAGGAAGAAACGCATATATTTGAGTAGCGCGCGTAGAACGTAACAAAACAAAGAAGGCAAAGGGGGGTCTTCCCCTGGGTATAGTCTCGAAACGAATAATGTGCGCCGCCTCGCCATTTCCATTATCCGGCGCTATCTTCGAGAGCACTTTTCTCACCGGTCCCAAGGCGGCGCCAGCGGAGGCTCGTTTTTCTCGGAGGTTCGCTGCCGGCCGCGCGTGAAGAACGGCAGAGCCGCTGCCGGGTCCTTTATCAATTTCCAGACGCGCGCTGGGGTGCGCTGGCGTGCGCGCGGCTGCCGGTGTACTCCCGTAATTACAATCCCGGCAGCGCTTGTAAGTTTACTTACGCAATTGCAGGTACCGCGCCACGTCCCTCTCGCGCGAGGCAGCGTGTTTGCCTACGCGAGTCAAACGACGCTAAAGGAAGCACCCATGCGGAGGGCGCTGCCGTGTGGGCGGAACCATCCTTCGCGGTGAGCCGAAGCTGCACGCGAACTGGTGTGTTTTATAGGAGCCCTCCAGTGGGGAGCTGTGTTTTAGGAGGCTTGTCGCTTTGTTTCTTGTGTGTTTCTATAACGCTGAACGATCCGCCTAGTTGTGAAGAACAGGTGCGGTTCCGCAACGCGGAACATACCGCATTGCTTCTCCATTTGGGGGGGGGGGGGGGGGGCTTATAATACTGCGAGGGGGTCAGTTTACCCAAGGGACGCTTGATGTTGCTACAAAAATCTACACTGAGTCGTACGGAGCGAAAAGCTTTGAGAAAAGTACCGCGAGATATTGTATTTTCATTGTATTTATGTATTGCATTATCATTTACGCTTTACATAGACATGCTGAGTGTTGTGCAATATCGTGGTCTGGGCGGGGATTGGTGCGTTGTCAGGCATTCAGTTGCCTTTTCGCCACCCCTTCCCGTTGAGCCACTGAATAAGAAATGTTTACTTCAAATGATGATAAAAATAAAGTTGTTCCATGAAAAAAAAAAGGCTGTTGGTTTTGTAAGCTTCCCTCACGATACAGGTATAACCTGCTGTATCGTGAGGGAAGATTTAAGCGTTATTTCACCACTTCAATCAGAAAGAGTAACGACGAGGTGCCGTCTGGGTGAAGTGCTTAATGTCTTGCCACATGTCAACAACCGTTGATTTTAAACTGCGTCTTAAAGCACTGAATGAAGATTGCAGTCCAAGATATGATAAAAATCAATAGTCCACGATGGAGACATCCTATACGTGATGAACGATGGCAACGAAAATTCCATACCTGACGACAGCCTAGAATGTAGAGAATCGCAAAACAAACGCAGACGGTATAACGGCGAATTGCAAATAAAGACGATAAAATTCGTGTAATAATCAAAATTTACTGCGGCTTGCATGCAATGCTCATAAAAAGGGGCAACCAGTGACAAAATGAAGGATTTCGATGGAATAAAGGGATCATGATGTAGCGCAGCGCGAATGACAAGAGACGGTTGTAAAGAAAACCGGACAACAGTCTCTTGTCATTTGCGCTGTTCGGCATCATTAACCATGACGAACTTGCCCAACTTTCAACTTTAACGGAATAAAGAGAGCCTGCCGGCGGCAGAGAGATGCGGCATGCTCACTCGAATACGTGTAAAAAAACCTTTACAAATTTGTTTATTCGATACAGAATTGGCCAAATAAACACTGAACAGAAGAAGTAGGATCTGAACGTTAAACCTAAACTGTACAGTTTATCAGATGCTTCCTCTGAAACCAGTTCATTCTTAATGCACTACAATGTGCAACGTTCTCCCCTTGTCATATACAACATCCTTGCGACTACGATGATTGTGTTCCCGAGCTATATTAAACTCGCAAACCCGGTACGGGTGTTGCTTCCCTGACTAAACTTCTACCTGACGAAACTACAAAACAGCGACGGAATTGTCGAACGCACTCTGAACAAGTGTTCAAAAATCCTCCTGAGGAAAACGGTGTTATCAGCGGTGCACTAATGCGTTTTAAGTTCACGCCTGCCGAATTCTATCTATACTAGAAAGAAGAGAACACGAAAGGAAAACACACCGAAACGAACCATGCGCTCGCTTCTTCGGCACAGGTATAGAGCATACACTTACTCGTTGAAAGGTGCCAAAAAAAAAAAAATCGCGTCAGAGGCTGCGTGGGAAGTTCTCCAGTCTATAGCGCCGTGTCGTACAGATTGTCACGCCATGAATGTTTAAATTCGTCCGAGAGCCGTTGCGAGTAGCGCGCGCGCGCGCTTCGCCATCGCCTCGCAAAACTCAATTGGCGACAGGCTTTGGAGATGTGCTGCAGACTGCGCGGCGACGGGCACAAACACACGGACACACACTCGCAGCCTTTCGCACGGCTCTGTGCCAGCCATTATATATGCACGCGCAAAGCCGTACTGCGGCAGTCTCCATTAGCGCGGAAACTCAATTTAACTGGGAGATCCGGGACGAAAGAAAACGAAGAGAAAAAAAGAAAATTGAATCCCAACAAGCTTACCGGACACGCGCGTGGAATAAAGGTCTGGCTGCACGGTGAACGAGAACGAAGTAAAAAAAAAGTTACGTACACGTGAAATTCTATGCCACATTGGCTAACGCGAAGCTCGCGGGCTTCGAAAAAAAAGAAAAAGCGTGCGTGACTTGATGAACAGCTCGATGTGTCTTGGGTGTAAGTGGATGGACGAATGGCGGGAGAAATTGCTTGGGCCCGCTTCGAGAGTGCTTCGACGCTTGGTAATAGCAGAAATGCGGGGGAAAACAAAAGGTAGACTCGAGTTTCCTGAGACGAGGGATACAAGAGGAGAAGAAGAAGACACGAGGACACTCTTCCTACACGTATGCATCACTTCCATAGGGCGTTTTAGGAGGTAACAATGTTAAGAGGAAACGGGAGCAAGGCAAATTTCTTTCTTGGACGGAAGAAGTTGCTTTGCATAAAGGAAAGTATTCATGGGCTACTATCTTAAGAGCCTGTAGGACGTGGAAAAGAGGGGAAGGAGAAAGGCTGTTTCTGTACGCAGAAAATGCATGGCTCCGACCAAAAATAAAAGCGTTATTAAGGGGACGCCCTGGTGCAGCCATGGCACGGCTAAATCGGCTAGTACTGAAAGTAAGTGGGGCTGAACGATATAGACGGCTGGACGACGAAACGTAAGCACCGTGTCAAGCGCCGAGAAAACTTGTTTCGGTAGCGTCGTGGTGCTTCGCACGAAGGAAACGTGTCGTTGCGGGCGTGAAAATCAACGTGACCAAAAGGTAGTGCTCATTAGCTGCATGCAGACTACTCGTTCTGTTCCCGGTGAGGTCCAGTCAGTTATATTGTACTTGCGACTCTTCCGCACTTTTTCGCAGTCATGACAGTCTTGTCATTGGGCAGGTAACGTGCGATACTGTTGTTCTCGACACTATTCGTGCGATAGTGCTGTTCTTGAAGAACGCCGGACTCAGTGGCTATTCCTGGTCCTCGTGAGCATCCGCCCGTGTGCCTGCAGTGTTCACTCTTATTCTATTTCCTTTTTTTTCTTGTTAAGCAAAGCGGATATTCGTCTCGTTGTCCCGCTGCCTTCTTTTAACTCCTTCTACTGCACGAGAGGTCTCACCTGGGGTCCGCGGGGTCGCAGTCCTGGACGGCGACCGAACCCGGCTGCTGCTGCGCGACGTGCTCAAGGTCGTCCGGCGGCGGCGGCAGGGGCTCGTCGTCGTCCTCCGCGGGCGGCGAGCACAGGTCTCGCACCGCCGGAGGCAGCGGGGGAGGAGAAGGCAAGGGTAGCTCGGGGCTCGAGCACAGGCTCGTCCACGACACCGGCCGTCCAGCTGCCGCCGTCGACGAGCTCGCACCCGCGCCGCCATCGGTGGAGCCCGCTCCGACCCTCCCGAGGACGGGCTCGGGGGGCTGCAGGGACTCCGGACACGGTGCGTCCTGCGAGGATTAAGATCTAGTTAAGAACAAGCTGCGGTAACCGAACTATAATGCCCGCGACAAGATGACGAGTTATTGTACATTAAAAAGGACTGACCGCCCGGCGAATTAGTACTCCATTACTACGAAAAACTGCGCGAAATAAACAGGGACAGGGGAAGTGCCAAAGGGACAGGGGAAGTGCCAAGGCAGGGACAGCGGGAAGTGCCAATACCTTGTAGTGGAACTTGAAGGAAGATTCAGAGGCGAAGAAGAAAAACCAGAAAACTACGAGAGTTAATTGTTCCCTTTTAGAGTAAGAAACATTTCACTATTGCTATCCACTATATCTAACCCGAGATGGTATCTTTGCAATACAAAAGTAAAAAAAAAATGATTTTATACGAGTTCGCAACATGAAAACAGATTGGGCGGATATCTCATGACGCATGAGGCTATGATGTGCAACAAGTCTTTACAGGTCACAAAACATGCGCGAAAACACCCTTTGCTGCGAAACAACACGCATGTGTCCGGAGGTGCATGCCACATGAATGAAGAAATGACTGTTCGCACCTTTACAACAATCTCGTAGTGATTGAATTTGTTATTATAGTAAACTGCACAGCAGTCCAAAGTATTATGCAGTAATTTGTGAGAAAGGGGGACTGCGACTGCTAGATGGAACACAGAAAGCGACGCCACTATCAACAGTGCCTTTTCGGCGGCACGACGTCCCGAACCGGAAGTCGATGCAGACGGGCGCCGTAGCCCACAATCCTTTGCGGGAGCCACGATATTGCTATCCACATATTAAAACACAGCCAATACCGCCCGAGCGTCGACCCCTGGATACGGTAGTTTCTAATATCTGCAAGAAGTAACGAGATCAGCGATATTACGATCACCGTCACACCGGCTTTCTGGACGCGTGATCGCAAAGATAAAGCTGATAGTGCGTATGCATATCTAAGCAAACAGCGCAGCAGACGGTGCTCGCGCACGAGTGTGCTCTCTGCGCTTGCGCATCATGTCGTAAATCTCGTTGTTTCTCACCCACATTAAGTGCTACCATGTCCAGAGGTCAACGATCGCACGATATTACGCAAGGCTGCACACTTCTGACAAGTGGGAGACCGCGGTTGTAGATGTAGTTTCAACAAACTGATGTGTATGTTGCTGGTAGCAATCACAGCAATCATTGAAGCAGCTCGGGAGGCAATAAAGAATGAAAACGTTGTCATTTACGCCATATATCGCGCTTTTCGACAAAGAAATTGTCTATTTGGAAAACGCCTGCACAACGTGTGACAGCAAAGTTTGAATGCGAAGCATTTTTTATTTCATTCCGGACACTTGAGAGCGTAAGCCTCGTCGCTCCTTCGGGCATCTTCCATAAAGTAAAATGCAGAACCAACGGTACGTTCAAACCATTGGCTTCAGGCACAGAACACGTTGCTTTAGCATTAGGCTACGCTCTCACGCTATGTTGTGTAGTGCGAAAGCTGAATAGCTATTTGAAATGCATGACGTGTGCGTCACGTGCGATTTGTTCTCGTTATTTCTTCGTGGCAGCTATTACTGGTGATGTATTAAATACGCCAGCAATTAGTTGCTCTAAACGGGGTGTGCTATAAAAGGCAAGAGGGTATCAACTGTTAGCACGACAGGTGCACCATTGAAACCTTTCTTTCATTCTCGCTCTCTCTATTCGTGCGTTGGGCTCGTGTAGCGGTGCTAGATAGGAAAAATAAACACTTATTAACGTTCTTTCGCATACTACTCAAAGTGTGGCTGCTCAGATTTTCCGTAACTGCGTGACATTTCAACATGCGCACTCCACTGGTCTAATCCCAACTCGAAAGACGTCGCGCGAACTCTTTTGCCTAGCAAGCTGGCTTCTTTGCATAAAGACCTACGCTGAGGAGAAGCAACATTTACAGGCAAAATCACTCGCTAATATTCCATGTTGCATTAAATGTTAGTAACCTACCTTGGTTCTCCAAAAGCGCAGCGCAAATAAAACAGGACAATAAGAAGAAACACACAATGACATCACAAGCGCCGTGTGTTGTGCGTTTTTTCTCATTGCCCTCTATTATTCGCGATGCGCTTTTGAAGAACTATGAACCAACTCGCCCGAATGATTCTTACTGCTACATACTTCTACATTGGGCCCTTTTCTATCTGAAGCGGTTCGCCTTGTAACTGAATAGCGCGTGAATGCAAGCCAGTTGATACTTATCCATAATTAAAAACAGCGCGAAATATACACGGACAACGCTAGTCCTCTGTGCATCTTGTCCGTGTTTATTTTGCACTGTTTTTAATAATGGTTCTCCTTGGTTTGTGCAAAAAGAAAAAGAAAGAAACAGCACTTGTGATATCCCTGTGTGTTTCTTCTTATTTTCTTTTTCATTCGCGCTGCGGTTCTGAACTATGAACCAACTCGCGCAGATCAAAGTCTTACGACCTACTTTGGCTCATGTTCCAAGATATCCGCGAATGCGGACGGTAAGCTACTTTGCTGACACTTCACTTCTTTCTCGCAAATAAATGTAAAGCGAATATCAGCATTCATTGATGAAAGAAGAAAAAAAATGTGGAAAATTAAGTTAGCGGTCCGTTCAGCTGCTCTCACCGCTATCGCCAGATTGACGTGACCAGCAATGCGCTCCGTGATCCTCTGTAGCTCGGCTTCGTCGTCGACGCCGTTCTCGTCCGAAGCTGCCGGCGCGGCCACGCCAGCGCTTCTCTTGGGCGGCGGTCGTGGCGGTGGCTTCGGATCGGACGAAGGACTCCTTCGCGGCGGCACGGCCGGAGGTGGTGCCGCGAACGGAGAGCCGCTCGCGGTCGTCCCTTCCGACGAATCACCGCCTCGAAGGGGTCCCTGGATCCGAACGTCGAGACACTTCTCGTGCACTCTGTCGAAGAGCTTGTCCTGGTTTCTCCTGTTAGGCTGCGACGACCTGATACCCTCCTCTAAGCTCGCGAACCTCTCGTCCGGGATGATCATCTTCTCGCGAGACCTGGGGCTGTCGCTGGAACGCGTCGCGTGAATCTTGTCTAGCGGGCTGTTGCCTCTGTCTTGACTCCTTTCGTGGTGTCCGCTCCTGGCCTGCAGCGCCAGATGCACTGGAGTGATTCTTTGTGGCCCGAAAGCGCCGTGATGACTTCGGATCTCCGGCCGTGCTGCGTCACGGCAGCGGTGACGGGACTGCCGCCCGCATTGTTATTGTTGTTGCTGTTATTGTTAATGGTGTTGTTATTGTTGTTAGCCACTCTCGATTCGAGTAGCTTCTCGGGAGCTCTGTCGAGAAGCTTGTCCTGCTGCGCCCTCCGGTCGACGGGCTTGCTCAGCTGAGGCACCATGTCGACCACGCTGTCCGACCCAGTCGCGCCTCCTCCCCTGGTGTCCGTGGGAGAAGTGTTGCGGCTGGCAGCAGGAGCAACGGCGAGCGTTACACCTTCGGAGGTGAGTAGCTGCAGGGCGGGTGTGCCCCGGTCCGGTAGCCGCACTTCGCGAAGCTGAGCTTTGCGTCCTCCGCTCACAGATGGCCTCCTGAGACAGAGACAGAAATACGGGCAATGAGGCGTTAGGTACAACGGCAATTTTACATCTATTCGGCATAAGATAGCACATGGAAGAGAATTGGAGATGTATGCGGAAAGGCAGATAGCTTAACTTAACTAGACTTTATCCGGCTGCACGCGTAGCAAGGAGGACTCACGAAAGGAGAGAGAAGCTGACAGTTGAAATCACGTATCAGCACTAGACCGTGCCCGAGGCTTCTATAGCGGAACGCAGAAGTGCGAGAAGAAGTACGCAGAAGTATCGCCTTCAAGTATTTTAGATGAGCAGGTATTGTAGACAAGCTGTGAAGCCATGTGCGAAAAGTACAGCGCCCGCTAACGCATTATTTAACTCTACAAGCATTTAAATTCCTAAGTGCTGCCAAGAAGCGCGCATCTTTCCTCAGAATGTTTCGGTAAGAGATACGAAAAAAACAAACAAACAAAAAAAAAACATCCGCCAGCTTAGTGCAGGAAGTGCAAATGAAGGAACTGCGTAGTCTTCACAAAGACCTTTGTGATTCGTGCGTGTATTTTTAATGAGTCAGAATAGGTCGACGTAGATCGAGTTTCTTGTGGTGAGTGCAATTTCCACCGGGAATAGGCACGCAGCTAAGTATAAGTCGACGAAGATGGTGGTTGCCCAACCTAAATGGTAAACGCTGCCGATAATCGAAGAGACAGTTGCTCTCTAAACTGTAAAACTGTAATTACGCAACATTTAAACAAACGAAATATCTGGCTTAGAATCTCGTTAGAGGGAAAAAAATTCAAACAAATTTCACGAAAGCCCTCCTTAAAGTCCGCACGAATAGCCGATGAAAAAGCCATAAGGAGTGTTCCCTTCCGCGAGCTTACTAATTGCGCAGCTACGTTAATGGATCGCTTCGTAATTAACTGAGCTCCTGATGGTCTTTGTGTTAATTTATGTTATATACGCGTAATTACCTCACACACTTCGTGCTAAAGAATGTTAAAAGCAGCGCGGGAGGATGCAGTTTTATTTGTTGATAGGCTGACTTGATCAACCTTTACAGAAGGCGTGAGAGTCCAAAATCTTCTGCACACACTGCAGAGTTAATGCAGAGCAATAATTTACGAATTTATTTACTCCCCCTAATTTCCACGCCCTCCAGATAAATTGTAATCCCCGATCAAACAAATAAAAAGAAAAAAAAAGCGAGGAAGACTCCATTTGGTGGGCGTGAATAATATTTATATCTCGAATTACGTGCGTTTTTTCTTTATTTCTATAAAAATGCTTAGGTTTTAGACTGTGACGCCACACAAGATTCCCACATAAACAACTGCCCTCAAATTGGTGATAATAGAACTTAATAAGTTTTTATTAATTAGTCGCTCAAACGAACTTGAGCTGCTCCGTGGTATTTACGCCTCGACGTAAAGTTCTTGTGCGAAGACGACAGGTTCGCATTATTTTTATACAAGATCAGTATTGCCTAAAAAAAAAAGAAGAAAAAAGAACTACATATCGGAAGCATACTACGTAAGAAGAGTATTTCGTTTTTTTTTTTTCTCCATAACACAGCACTAAATCATTCAAAAATTCTTCAGCGCGGCTTCCATTCTGAGAGAATCCGCTTGGGTGTCCTTGTAGCTCTGGGCTACAAAACAGTTAAATGTAAATTTTGCCCCTACGTGAATTATTTTTACCCCGTGTAGTGTTCCGTAGAACCGATTCAGCATTATCTGAAACGATTTTTATTTTCGCGTATCATGCACCTCGGACGAAAATTCAAGACTCCAAGACCATAATCGCTCAAACTTTCAGAGAAGACAGTTTTTGATTAACAATCCTCACTTCTTCTAGTCTCATCTTGTCTTCCCAATTTGACCACTCGCGTCCGATCCACTGACGTCGCGTTAACTTGGGCTGCGCCACGTTTCGCCTTGTTACGATCAAGAATGTACGGCTACTACTAACTAGAAAACGAAGGAAGTCTGAACAAGTTCGTCATTTAGTGTCGAAATTCCCGCATCGGTGGAGACTTTATACGAGTCTATACAAGTTCACGTCTCTGCCGGGAAACTCCCGCTGACCTGAACGATTGGGTTTCTTTTTTCTCCACTCTCTTTCTCAAAGAAAGTAAACAAACCAAGGAACACGGAAAAGGAATGCCGACCGTCTATATTTCACCGCCGGAACATTCTACTGCATGTCAACGCTGATACCTTAAAGTAAAGAAAGAAAGAAAAAGAAGGAACAAATAAGATGGGGCGATACCGCGCTCGACAAAACACGTGCCCACCGACACACGCACAAGTTCAGACAAACCACCCTCGCCAGCACGGTTGACGCAAGCAGACAAACCCGTGCAGCCCGCGCATACAAACACAGACCCGAATGCTCGTCGGAGCGCAATCGAAGCGGCCCAGCTATAGGCACGGGGTGAGATAGATGGTGTCATGCGAGACACGACCACGCACGCGATCATCAGCCGGCGGCGGCGGCGGCACAGCGGAGGGTCCCATTGAGAGACGACATCGTGAAGAATGCGATTCCGACCCGAACGTCGGGACGGTTGGGAGGGAGGCGGAGGCGTACAGACCGCGCCACGGAGAGGAACGTTTCCAGACTCACTCCCGCGTCTCTCCATCCCGAAGCTCGCGTTCTCACATCCTTTTGGAAGAAGCCCGCTTATAGGTTTTTCCGTTGTCTGTATTAAGAACAACCTGCGCCAACGGCACGGGGAGCAAGGGAAAGGAATGAGGAGGAAGCCGAGAGGCAGAGAGTAAGAAGGAGACGCATTCGAAGCGCAGTAGCGTCGACGCTTTGCCGACCCACGAAGGGCGACGATAGAAGACGACGATGCTCATTGTTCCGTCGGCGAAGCACCATCAGTCTCCGCGCTCGCCGACCTGTTTTGACGCAAACGCGAGCGAGTGCGCGCGGCTCGGATTCGGGCCGCCCGTCCACCGTAACGCCCTGATAGGGGACGCAATTATGAGAAGCGCCGAGGAAAGGAATATTGGTTTCGTAATGGAAGCCCACGCGCTGCCACGGTATGAGATGGAAGAGTGCGAGAAACCGTATTTCTCGACTCGCCATCCGACTTTCCTGTTCTTTTTCTTTCTTTGGTGGTAGTGTTTTTGTAGAAACGATGAAGACCGGTCCATACAGATGAAAGCGTTCATGTGGGCGTACGAGTTGCCCAACGATACCTGGTTCGCCTACGATCCTGTACGGTAGCGAAGTAGTTTATTGCCTCGCTGATGACACTTATTTTCTTGTAATCTGGATGGCACTATATCTATATCAGAACATTTCACATAGACCCCTATCTGAGATAAATCGACACCAACAATAAATACAGTAGGCTATCACCGCAAGGGCGAAGCAATGAATGCGATACCAACAAATTGGAATGCTATAGACTCTTTTACGGATGGGTTTTGATGCCGCCACATTGGGCTGTTAACTTTGCCGTTTTGTATCATTAACACCTAAACGAACAGTGCTACGGTAGACGCATGCACATGGAAACGATTGGGTTGGGTCATTCGACGTTTCTTGACATTATTAATTCACGTCGCGATATACAAATATAAACGGGAAGTTTGCACTAAGTCGCGCAAAGCTGTACTCTCCGTCGACCGACACGTCTAGCTTCGAGATGCGCGGCTTCCTACTCGGGAGTACGCACTTTCTTAGGACACCCCATGACTGTCTAGGCACGATCGGGCGCAGCCAGGATATGCACTGTAGAACGGAGGTTGCGCGCGATGTCTCCATCGGTGGGCGTGGTTTAGCTGCTGCGCATGTGCGACTTGGCCAGGTGGCACGGTATCCGGTCACTAGACGACGCGATGCTTGCTTCCTGATTATTTCTATCTTATTTTCTCTTTATTTATTTCTCTCTTTCATAGATCTTCTCTCTCTCTGCATTTCTTTCTCTCTATGTCTAGTTTTCTCATTCTTTCTGTGCTACGCTTTACTCTCTCCCCTCTCTCTCTACCATCACATCTCTCCTCCGCACGCTCACTTCCCTTTCCAACACCCTTGCTACACTATACTATAAAAGGCAATGCTATTTTCTGCTAGCCTGCCTGGATAGCCGAGTGGTTAGGACGCTCGCCTTCGGATCGAGGGTACGCGGGTTCGAATCCCTCGTCGTGAAGAATTTCTTTTCGACAGAAATTTCTCTCTTTCTTTCTCTTTATCTCTCTGTACTCGTTCTCTCAGCCATCAGGTTTATTACAGGCCACGCCGGAGCGGTGAGTAGCGGGATTTGCCCAAATTCTGTGGCACATACCCGTTCATGACGATGATAGCTTTTGCGGAGCAGGGACGTTTTTCTGCGAGCTTTAACAACTTCGCTGTTAAAACATTCGTTTAACAGCCCAAGGTGGCGGGCCCATGTGTCTTGCGCAAAATCGTCTATACGAAGTAAGGCGAGCCGCTAACTTCTTTAGCATCCGACCTGGAATAAGTGAACAAAACGCTAGCGTAAGGAAACGCGGCCACTGCAACGAGCGAAGCGACCTTCGTGCTGTCTATCGCTTCAACACAAGTTGAGTGCTGACAACACATCGTGTACAAAGGTATGATCTCTGTTATGATAGGGCACGCGCGTCCGCGACCGGGCGCTCGAAGTACGCAGTTGCTGCCGGAGCCACACATTTCCTCTTCCGAACACCCCATAGATAGAGCTTTCGCACGACGGAAGAGGGCCGGCGCATTCACTCGCTTTCACTCGCACCAAGAACATAAGACGCGGAGGACGATGTCACCGCCCTTGGACTTTATACAGAACCTCACGGCGACGTTGACGCCGACGGCGAAAGTACACCTCAGGTGTTTACGTAATTGCTATCGAAATAAAAACACAAAAAGAGAGTTACGAGAAAAAAAGAAGGGTATTCGCGAAGGTAGTGTTGCTAGAATCGTTTTTAACCATCAGCAATGGTCTTCAACCTCAACGCCCCTGCATCATACGGCGTTGCTTTAGATTAACACGAACAAACTGACTAATATGAAAAAAAACACAGAGAAAATTTTGTACCTTAGTCAGTATAACCTGTTATAAAATATATGCGCTACTAGTACACCACTTCCGCCAATCCAATAAAAATATTGCTACGTAGCTAACCCATCAAGAGCCAGACATTCTGCGTACAGAAGACGACAAAGAGGACTGGCCTGGCTGTCTGCTGTGGGTGCTGTCCTCCATCTTGCTCGATGCTGTGCACATCAGTGTAAATACACTTGTAAATAGTCACGCCTCGTGTCATTTTACGTAACATCTTTGTGGTGGAGGTGCTGGTTGTTCCCTGTACCCATCACGAAGCTCCGCAACGGCCGTATCATCGCGGGTCCGATTATTACAACAGCAAACACAGCAGTGTCTTAATGTAAACGACAATAATTATGACACAACGAATACTCTTTAATAAAACTATCACAATGTAAACTCGTAGTGTTAAAACATAGAATTGCAATAGAAATGAAATAAAACAATGTCACAAGCGATTTATCTTTGGTTACGGCTCACTACTATCCTTGCACATGCCTAACTTTATTTTTAATGCCGATACCTTTCATTCGTTGCATTTTTTTACCTTATCCTAAAGTCTATGTGCATCATATGAACTTCTGTGAAAGATAGCAGATGAAACTCCCGTTCGTCAAGTGATGAGCGGCTTTATGGAAACTCGGATCGAATGAAAAGAAGTTAAACTGCGGATGTTCGGTGCGCAATCAAGAAAGTAGTGAACGAACAAAAAAAAAGACCAATAGTGAAACTCACTGGCGAAGGAGAATATTGCAAGCCAGTAACAAAAAAGAAATATATATATATATATATATATATATATATATATATATATATATATATATATATATATATATATATATATATATAAAGAAACACACGCGTCTGAAGTTCGCTGCCGACACGTTACCAGAGCTCGCGGTCACAGAGGCTGCCGATAGAAATGTACACATACACAACATGAACAAGCACACGCACCGTACATGAAGGTATATCCACGACTCCATGGTTTTATTGGATTATCCCGTGCCGCTCGTTCGCGCAGCCTTGTTGTACTCGCGTTGAGATATTGCGCGCCGAACACGAGTTGACAGCTTGAGACGCCCGCCGAGTAGTTCCGTATTTCCTGGCCCCCTATAGAAAGAGCCACGGTCCTGGCAATGGGTGCTGACCTTATACGCGCGCGATAATCACCGCGCGCTGTGTGGTGATACTTGATGTTCGTCTTCACTTCTGCACGACGGGAGCCCCAAGAGCCTCCGAGGCTCAGTGTAAGATCGAGACGCGTGAAATAATTAAAGCTACTCAGCTATGCCGCACATGGTGCAAAAAAAGAAAACATGGCTGGTCCCTCCGTCATAGGAATCGGTATAACGCGAAAGTGAAACGTGTCTTCACAGAGGTAGTTGAGCGTTTATTGTACATTGATATATCAGTGCTTGTACAATGTCTATTGAGCTTTGGCAGCTACAGCACCGTCAAACACAAAGAAGGACGCACGAAACGGACGAGCACGAACTACAACCGTCACAGTTGTTATTTTTTTGTGTTTGAGCAGCGCACTCCTTTCGCAAACGCGGCCGCTGCAGCGAGTGAAGTGACCTTCGTGCGCTCTGTAACTTCAACGCAACCTTTCAGCCCTGGTTAACCTCCCCGCCTTTCTTTTATTCTTATTCTCTCTCTCTTGAGGTGAACGCACAAAACGTACAAACTGTCCCCATCACGAGATAAGCGCGCGCGTACGGGCATCCACGTCCTATAGGACAAAGTACGGGTGGGAGACGCGCGCGCATCGCAACGAGTGGGGCGACGACCTTCAAAGCTAAAGTCACTGGAACGGGAAAAGTACCGCGTTCGTTTTCTCTTCGCCGCCACGCCCTTTCGCCGGCTTCGCCACATAAAGGGGCCAGCTCGCTCGCCTCGCTAGCGTCTCCCGGCCTCCGACGCACGGCGCTTTGAAGGGCGATTGCTTTTAATTGCTTTTATAGCCTCAGAAAAGCGAGCAGGAACATTACGACATTCCGTATCGTTTTGACACTTCATCGCAAGCCTGTCGAGGCATCGAAGAAGGCCTGGGTGCTGCGCTTTTGGGTGCAGCAACCGGCGGGAAACGGGCAAAGCTCTCTTTGCTATTCCCAGCGGGAAAAACGATGCCAAGCGACGGGCTGTGTGACAGCGCAGAATACAGCGCGAAAAATTTGTTCCCACGACTGATACCCGCCTTTGTGAGGCAAGCGTTTCATTGAGAATTTGCAAATGTTGTTTCGGGGAATGTTTGCGTCGCCTCTGCACTAGTGCAGCTTGTTTCGCGTGGTTGCCGCAGAAGATTCATGCACACTAACATTGCCGGGCAGCTCTTAACTGGGTTTCTATGTCTTAATGTATTTCTATGTCTTAACTATGTTTGGCGTAAAGTTGACGCCTTTGGACTCCCATATAACGATCAGTGCGCCATGAAAACTGACTGCTACAGATTGGTATTGCGTGACGTGACTGTATGACGAACATAAATAACAGTGTTTACCATGAAAATAATGGCACGCATGTCATGTAAGGCATGATTTACATGCCATGCTCTTGGTGCACCCGCGGCCGGTTCGCTGGCTTGATATGCACCAAGATTGGTAGCGCGTGACATGACTGTATAATTTTGCCTTTTGTGTCAATTCGGCAGATCCCACGCATTGTGGGAGTCAATCTAATGCGAAGCAGCCAGCAAATAGCTGCATACATAGAGTTTCTTACAATAATACCTAGAGGGGAATCTGGCGCTAGTGTCTACGCGGGCTCCTTGAGCAGCGCTTCAACCACCATGGGAATGATGGGAAGTACAGGCTTCGGATTTGCTTCGGATGGATTAGGTTCTTGAGATTCGCAACGCTTGTTTGCCGAGTGTAAAACAAAGTGATATGAAGTTAATTCCAATTAAAACTTGCTTCATTCTTTTCTACGTGACACTTATTGCAAAAAGTTTACGTGACCGTGAGATAGAACTGAAACCTGGACAAGTTCAACCACCAGGGTATGCATTGCTCTGCAATTGATTGTGTTCCAGATTTGGCATCACCAAATAATGAATTATTTTTGTACAACACTTGAAAAGAAGCACGCTTGTTTTTCTCTCGAAAGTACGCATTATCTATTTATGGAAATAACAGTACTGTATTGAGTGAGAAACACTTAATGTATCGTCTGCTGCGATGCCAAATGCGTCTGTTCAAGTCGTCTGCCTCCAGCGCATCTCTCGTTTTGTTGTGAAGTCAAGTCAGAGGAGCGCGACGGTGCGTCTATTTAGCTTCGCCGTCGTTTTGCAGCTGATTTGAGCGAGTTTTGGTAAGACGCGTTTATCAAACAAACGTGAACTCGATGCAGTTTGCTGCACTGACATGGGACGCTGCATCTGCGCGCAGCGGTGAGTGCACGACGCTTTGCTAAAACTGTCAAATACAACCTGTAAAGCTGCAGCGTCGCAGCAAGCCAAGAGATCTAGCGGTCTTCAGCCTCTCTGAACAACAAAGGCGCTGCTTGAATGCTTTCAAACGCACCCCACTACCCACGCCTCGCGAAGAACGAAACTGAAACTGTAGAAAAAGATCCGTAGACAGTTCGCTAGCTAACGCTATCCAATCCGAAGCCTGTACTTCCCATCATTCCCATGGTGGTTGAACGATCGCAGCGCCAGTTTCCTCTCTAGGGTATTGTATGAAACTCTATGGCTGCATATATCGCTTTGTTAGTCATAGAGGCAGATAAAGTAACTCATGCCATGACACCTAGTTCATTATATATCGCATGTTTGTCATGCATGCATGCATGTAGAACCTGGTATGTACAATGCATGGCCTGTGATTTATGTTTGTCACGCACCCATGTCATGCCATACCAAATTGGGCATACATCCAGTTAACAAAACGGCCGGAAGCACACAAAGACAGTGTAGTGTAAACAATGCCGTACATGTCATGTATATGATGATTTTCACGTTACCACCTGTCATTCATGTTCGTCATACAGTCACCTCGCGCTATACCAATTTTGGTGTATATCAAGCTACAGAACCGGCTGCGAGCGCACCATGAGCGTGGCAAGCAAGTGATGCTGTACATGACATGCAAGTCATGATTTTCATGTTACCAGCTGTCACTAACGTTCGTTATACAGAAATATCTCGTTATATCAATTATGGCATATATGCATTTCATTAAACGACTGCGAGCGCCACGAGACCATGTCATGTAAATCATGTTTCACATTTTATGCCTGCCATGATTTGCACGTTATGACCAGTAACTTATATTCGTCATACACACTTGTCACACCATATCAGTTTTCGTGTGTATCAAGCTAGCGAAGCGGCCGCGAGCGCACCATGAGCGTGGAATGAAAATCATGCCGTACATGCCATTACTTTCATGTTACCAGCTGTAGTTTATATTCTCCATACAGTCATGTTATGCCATACCAAATTTTGTATACATCCCATTAACAAAACGGCCAGCAGAGGCCGTTTCGAAACGGCGCAGTTCTCATTTCATTATCGCGTTAGTACGCGTGCGTGCGCGTGTAGGCAAGTAAAAACTGCCGCCATTTCTTTCCTAATCAGTTAAAGAACAACAGTATGCTTCATTCAGGGCTGCAAAAGCGCACGCAATGCGTAAAACATGCGTTACTCCACGTGAAATCAACACCGCGCCGCCGCAGCTTCGGCCGCGCTGGACCAAATATGGCAGCGGGCAGGACGGTCGCGGTACTTTTCCCGTTCCAGTGACTTCATTCAAAGCGCGCCCTTCGCGCCATCTCGCTGGCGATAACGACAACACGCTGAAGTGCCACCGAGCTCCGAGTACCGCCCGCTGTAAATTGTGCATATAGATAGCTCGCCGTTAGTGTGCTGAAGAACGTACGCGTTGTGGCCGAGCCGTTTAGCGCCGCGCGCTGTGGAGCGAGGGGTTGTGGGTTCGATTCCCAGCGACGGACCTTTTTCTTCTAATTTTTTCTTTGTGATCTGTTAGTGTGACGGAAATACATCAGTAAGGTCTTTGTGAACCCTGGGATAAAACACTGTCGTGTTAAAGGTATCAGCGAGTTCCTTTTCTATCACTCATTGTCATGGGCTCGGGCTTAGTGCGTCCGCACGTCGATGGGCGCTACACGATAATGGTATCTTTTTAAGAAAAACTTGGTTGCGTTTCAAAGTTACGTTCAAAGACAGAGTTACCGGAAATGAATAGTTTCAAGGTGTCTGAATACATGTCCGCTCGATCTGCCTCCCTTTCCTGTCTGTTATCTGTTTGGCGCGTGCAACATAAGCTAACGGTTGACAAACAAGTCTAGACAAAGCCAGGTTCCAACAAAATTCACTACAGCAAGCTCTAGCGCCGGAACAATTCAGGATAGCTGATAGGCCACGAATTTGTCTAATCTTGCTGCTGGTGGCATCAGACGTTCTTGCGGTGTTTCGTATAGCTCTTGTAATCGAGCCACCACATATTTCCGTAGTCAGTTTTGTAGAAAACTATGCAACCACTAACGTCTGGTCCTCACGTCCACGCTCGTCCGTATCACTGATAAAAAATTTGTTTGCATATTAACTTCTGGGCTATCATGTTTCCTCCCAGAGTTCCAACTTCATATGCATCAGAAGTCGGTTACGAGACATGCCAGCCTAATTGATTGACTCTGGTCTGGGAAATAGAAGCCTACCTACTGGGATGACACCAACTTATATATATATATATATATATATATATATATATATATATATATATATATATATATATATATATATATATATATATATATATATATATATATATTACAGAGACGCGCATAACCCCCCCCCTCGCGCTAGGCTAGACAGGACGTAAGCGGTACACTACAGAAAATTACAAACAGATGCAGACCCTACGGCGAGGTTTGCCACGCTTAGTCACATGCTGTGGAAGTGTCAGAGCTTGATAGGCAATACGGACAGTGATATTCTCCCCGTCTCTTCCACCGCCAGCCTCCGCTCGCGCTGGAGGACCGCACTGTTCAGCTCGAACTTGACAGTATGCACAACTCTGGGCCATCCAGCGAGCCGAGGAAGCCGCTTCAAGACAAGGTCTCCGCACGGAGTCCGCGGCGGGTGAACATACCTACTAGAAAGACGCTGGATTGTCGATTCGGTAATAAAGTTTACGTTTTCACCATCGAGGTATACGTGCACATATGTTTCTTTTCAGATCTTCTGTTTCAAAGTTCTTCATTACTTTTTGTGAATGGAACCGTTCCTGCAGGATTGAAATTTTAGTATCTTATATGAGTTTAATGTGGTTGTAAAAAAGCTACAAAGGAGTGAAGAAAACTGAGGGGCAATGACGTCCTAGGCATCACAACTTACGTAACTCTTCGCAAGATAATGCTTCCATCCCGTTACGAGGAATAAGAGGATGTCATCGAAGGATACGGCTGAGTTACTCCGAAGACGCACTATAAGGGGCAACGCAAAGCTTCGTAACAGAGCAAAGCGAAATCTTTTTTATCCATACAAAAAAAAGAAGTTCAAAGTCTTACTTTAAAGCCCTTCGCGTCTGACATTGTACACCAGAAGCCTCGCAAGAAGGCCACTTATGGAAACCGGGGGCGTATTTGGTAACGACACAGCGACATGCGGCTCGAGTCCACATTATCATCTGAAGAGGTACACAGAACATCGGTCAGAGCTCAAAATAAAGAAAAGAACACCAACACATGGCAAAAAATAAAGGACTGGCACGGTCCGGGACACACGATAACAACCTATTTAATCCGCGCAGTTTACGTACACGGCTGGAAGCGCACAGACCCAGCAACCGGGAGGAATAAGGATAAAGAACTAAGCTCTCGGCAAGACTCCCCAAAGAGGAATTGAAGAAAATAAAAGGTACGCTCAAAGGTTCGAAGAAACTAGCAATACGCGAAAGGCTAAGATGGCGGCGGGCAACGCCGAGGAGCTCGCTCCGGAAAAGGCTTCTTCTCTGCTTTTGGAGCCGGAGCCGTTATCTCTTCGCTACACGACCACAAAAGACGGCTCGTTTCGGGCTCGACTGGACACGGCGCGCGTCGCTAACAAGCGTGCGCCTCCGCCGCTGCCAGCATCCCCGCAAGGTTGCGTCCCTCCTGAAGAAGAAGACGCCAATCTCCCCAAGCCGCACACCACGCCGGCCAGCCAGCAACTTCGTTTGGGAGCGACACGCCGGCGCTATATATAAGGCGCGCGCCCTTCGCAAAAACACTCCTTTCGAGTGAAATAGGGAGACTTCGGTGACCGGCCGCCGTCCGGCCATGCGGAAGGCCGACCCTTTGTTCGACTTCGCGAGCGGAGAGACATGGGAGAGAGAAAACAGGGCTAGGACACCGGAGAAGAAGCCACACGAGTCAGAAGACGCACTGAGGGAAGTAAAGAAAGAAGAAATCAAACATATGAAATGCGGAAGCAAAAGGTAAAAGTCATTTGCTCGCTCGCAAAAGGCTGTGCAACATGGAGAGGACCATACCTTCGGCGCCAGCCAATCAGGAGCCGTGTTGACGAGTCTGCTAGCGCTCGAGAACGTAAGAACGGTTCCTGATTGGACGGCGGCGTCGCGCTGCCGTGCTGGTGGCTGCTGTGGTTGGTTAGCGCGAGAAAGCAAACTATTGGCGCTTTTTTTGTTTCCAGTACATCATTAATTGTTTCAGTGCGTGTATAGTTCTGCGTTGCAACTTTAGTTCGCATCAAACGGCTGCGCAACGCTGTCTTTCAACAAGGCTGCCGATGAGGCGTAGCCATCACTAAAACGCTTTTAGGCGTTGAATGACACTCTACATTCAGACCGTTAGTCGGAATGAATATAATGGTCATCTTCAATTCATTACGAAAACCAATAATTTACTGTATGTCACTTCTATTTCACCAGCTCCACGTTATAACGAACCTGCATGAATTCTACTGCAAAAGAATTCTTTTCACCGCAGGCCGTAAGGAAAATCCTGCGCGCTTACGATGTCTTGTTTGGAGCCCACGCTATTAGGGGCGAAGCTCCTTAAGGCGCCACCCGTTCGTCCCTCGTAGAGTCACTGGAAAATTTCAGAGTACCGCAAAGGTAGGCTGCACGCGGGCAACACTGGGCGGCGGCGGCCATTTCCCTTCCGGACCATACGGCGCGTTGGTAGCGTGTGTTGAGAAGTGACCGATCTTTTCGCCTCGATGCCGTGTTACGCTCGGCGTAACTGCAATATGTGTGTGTGTGTGTTTCGTCAAAAGGATATCAGAAGTGATTTCGAGTCATCGAGAGCCATGAATCGACTGCGCGGCAAGCGGTGTAGCTAATGAAACGTGCGTCAAATGTTGCCATGTGCTCGCGAACTCTCTTCGTGGCTTCATCGGTCTCTTTTCGTTTCACGGCCGGGTGTGTTCGCAAGGTCCGGAGCTGTGTAGTTGCATTAGCGTAATGACCGTACGAGATGCTCTTTACTTCGACACTTGGTGAATGTTGACTGTTTGCGCTAGCTTTGCAGTCGGTGTTCAGGTTCACTTCATAGCGCATTCGAGAACATTCAGCACTGCCTTCGACTGATCGCTGACGCATACCTTACTTGCGCACCATGCTTGCTGTTCAGCTGGGTGTTATCTGTAATAGAAGTGGTGTGTGTACGGTAAGTGGAAGCTGTGCGGGAAGTATTTGTCTCGGTTCGGAACGCCAGCGGCCGAACGCACAGGCGAATAGGCGTGCGGCAGGTAAGGTGCATCTTATTTTGCGAATACGTTGTCATTTCCTAACAGATACGTAGAAAATAGGCCATCAAAAATGATTGACGTCACTACTCAGTTGTTTCATTTCCTATTTTTTGTCTCCTTAATATTGTCAACGTTACAGTTCATTTGCAAATATTTTGCTGTGTTCCAACAAAGTTTTTTTTTTTTTTTGGCGTTTCGAGCGCGTAAACAGCTAGGGTTCGGTTTCTGCACTGCTTTTAATTTCAACTTTTATTTTTTCGTAATGCACTCTTGTTAAAACTTCCTCGGCGCAGTGCTTTATGTTATTTTATTCAGAGATAGCACATCCCGAAAATTTTTAACGCGCATGCTACTGCAACACAGTATGTATACAGATCTAGGGCTCGCATAAAATCGATTCCCTCAATACGTCGGAGAATAAGCCGATCTCTTTTTTTCTTTTTCGCTGTGACCATTTCTCCCCCACTAAACAGTATTGTAAGGGTACGCTCGGCGCAATGAAGCATTAGCAACATTAAAAAAAAATAAAATACGCTTAATAACATTGCTTTATACCAAGTTTATCAACAGAGTTCCACGCTTCAGTTTTGCGCAGTGGCAAATGATCATGCGACAATTGCCTTCAAGGTGTACAGTAAACAGTTATTATCTTAAGTCTTCGATTTCGGTCTCGTGCGTGACACGCTTATAACTCGAAATGCATGCACAATCTGTTCAACAGATCAAGATATAAACAGCCGAGGAAATAGGTATGTAGTATGTAGTTTTCAATATAGCTGAACATAGCGAACCGAAAAGGTGAATTATCCTGTTGCATGAGAGCTTTTCCAGCAAAGTTTGTGTAGTTCACTGCAGAAAGGAGTGTTCTTCGAGGGGGCGAACTCATTCCGCGGCCAACTGTGCAGCCACGTACAACGACGCTCTTTGACGTTAATGTTTCCCACACGGAATGCAAAAATATACGAAATTCCCGGAGTAGCTCACTAGCAACGTTCGATCACTGGTGAGCTACTCTCTGGCATCTGCATGACGCGTTTAAAAAAGCGACGAAGTACTTCTAGGGACCGTGGTATTGCTAAATGTCCGACCGCGCTCTGCATTCAACGCGCCTGCACCCAAAGCGCCTGGAAGGGATATGGCGGCGAGAGGTCACGTGATGCGAGTAAGCCAATCGCGTCGGCGGCGGCGCGCGGAAAACAGATGCGATACTCTGAAATTTTTCTAGTGACTCTAGTCCCTCGTAATCGTCGTCATCGTAGTAGTCCGTAACAAGTCTTACGCTTTGACCTCCAAGGTGGTGCCGGTGGGAGATTTCTCCTGTGCGTTGTTGAACAATAAAAAATTCGCAGCGTGCGCGTTAACTAAAAGCCGAATTCTTCTGTCTCTCATTCCCCATTAGCAGCCATTGGCATGTTCCAGTAGGAAACGTTAGTAGAAGTAGAAGTGTAAGTGTTAGCTAAAAGCCGACTTCTTCTGTCTCTCATTCCCATTAGCAGCCATTGTTTACCTCCAAGGTAGTGCCTGGTGAGATTTCTCCTGTGCGTGATTAAACAATAAAAATTTTGTTCAAAACGCCGTTGATTGATGAAATAAACCAACGAAAGACGCCAGATGTTTTGTAAAAGCAGAACGAAAGAACGCCAGATGTTTTTCTTAAAGTGTAGTAGTAGTAGTTGTATGTAGCCACCTCGCCCGATCGTCAACGGGCGAGGTGGACCGGCAACGGCGCGAGGACCCTGCCGTACGAGAGTTAAATCACACTAAAGGACATACTTTGCGGGCGATACACTCTAGTGAGCTTTCAACTTTTCGTCTTAATGTACATGATAAAGAAATATTTCTACGAAAAACGCAAGGCACACCTTGAGCAATATATTTGGTTTTGGGACGCTAAATGGAACCATGAGGCGATGCGAAGCCGGAGCACTTGCACGATCGCGTTCCGTTGGCTTTCGTTGGGCATGCTACCGACCTCGCGTCGTGGAACGCGCGTCCTGTCTTCCCTCTAGCCTTGCCTTTAATTCGCACAGGGCGAGCGGGGAATGCGGTCGCTCTTGGCGCTCTTTCGCTCGGGAGCGGACTTCTTCCTTGCATTTCACCGATCACAAGTGATAATGAAGGGACCACGTAAACCAACAGTACAATAAAAGTTTGATGTTTAATATATACACGATGTTTCACACTCTTTATATTATGTACTGGGCGCATTTCACGGAAGAGTTTCACGGTTTACAGATGATTCCCTCCGTAGCTTCGCCCCACTCATCATCATTCACCCCGTGGATATGCTGTGATTTTTTATTACTATATTTTTCCATCATAGATCGGGTATTCGGCGGGGCTTGTAAAAGCGATAGAGCTCAATCGAACAACAGGGAAAAAGTTGCGTTATGCTGGCGTTGGCTATAAGCCGATATATAGATTCAAAGATCATGTAACGTTCCTCCCTGCGACGAAGTGCAAAGGCGAGCAAGGCTGAAGGAGTTAAGGATTGCGTCAGCGTGCAACAGAATCAAACGCGCCTATTCAACGTGTGCCTATATGCGACGATGGCGATACTAACAGAACAGGTTGCGGCGAGTTACATGTGAGAAAGATGAAGTTTCGAAACGCAAACAATGAAGGTATGGTGGTTATGTGTCTGACATTGTGAAAAAAAGAAGCACGCGGTTTTATATTTACAATGAGAGCAGCTTGCCCATCTGTTGCAAATGTGACGCGTGATTGCAGCTATTTATATCTACCGCGACTGCGAGCATTTGCTAGCATCTGCGCGCAGCCCACACACATATAGCGTAAGGAATCGGCTAATATGAACGCGTCGCTGAGGCTTCACGTTCGTTATGTGTTGAGCAAAATTATCGTGAGGCTATAAATAATCTTCAGCAAATTGCTAACGCAGCGCGACGCGACAGTGCAAATACCGAATATTCCCGCGTGCCACGTATTCGAAACAATCTTTGTATCATCCTTTCGCAAATGTACCTTTGCAGAGCGCATCGAAGCTGCCACGGGGCTGCACAATTTTAGCAGGAGGCTGTGTACAACCGAGAACAAATTAATTGTGAGCTAATGAAGAAATAAAAGGACAGCTGGTGAAGCGAAACCCGAAACGACTGAGAGCGAAGCTCATTCTGCTCTGCCTTCTTCGAGAACAAGCGCGTCATTACCGTGTAAAAGTAAGACAGCTCATGACGTCTTACAGGAGGAGTGGGCGATCGAATAAAAGTAATATTTTCGACAAGAGCCGAAGAACTGTACGTATAGAATTGTGCTGTCGCAGAGTACAAAGGCGAAACAATGAAGATTCCAACACAGCCGAGCGAATCGTATGAAGAAGAAAGAGACGCCCTTCGATGTGGGCACTCTCCGAGTCTTGAAAAACAAGCCGCAATACTGTGTCCTACATGGCCACTGAACTGCACTGTTGCGCTGTCTGCGGCTGAAGCGGGGACAACGCTTAAAAAGCACGGAGAGCCTCGAATAGCAACTCCACAGTTGAATCACGTATAGCTTTTACGTCGCTACATACTTCAGCCTAAATATAGCGATAAACAGCGGTAAAAAAAGGTATGTCTGACGCTCAATGTTTCAGCAACGTAACTTACATTCCACTGTCCTGACAAACCCAAGTGCTTTTGTTGGAACCTCCGGACGTCCTTTCTTCGACGACTGTTGAGCACTTCAATGTGCATTCCTGTGAACCTCTCGCGTATTATAGGATAGACAGATTTATTTCTGTCTGGAAGAACGTGCGCATTTAGATCAACTTCCATCTTTAAAAAAACAGGCTTGAGCTTATGCATCGTGACCTGATGTACCACGACCATAGGTCGGCAAACTCATTCATGAGTCGACTCACTCACACTCCATCCGACTCAGATGGGCCCGTGAGTCTGAGTCTGAGTGAGTCCGAGTGAGTAATATTTTGATGAGTGTGAGTCCGGTTGAGGGAATTTTTAGTCAGTCTGAGTCCGAGTGAAAAATATTGGTGAGTATGAGTGAGCCCTATACGCAAAATATATTTCTTGAGTGAGTCTGAGTGAGCGCCACCTCTTACTGCCGACCTATGGTCCTACCTACAAATCTTCAGCATTGCGGTTAACCTTATATCGGCTTATGTTTATACTCGTATAATCGCAGATATCTCAGCGCACTCACGTTCATGCGCCACCTCAATATTTATTGGTCAGAGACGTGAATTGGGAAGGGTGCCATGACCTCCTCCCGCACTCTTTCACGGAAATTTCTTGATAAAAATATCTCGTGTGAGTCGGGTATTTCATAAAAATGCATTTACTGGATTACTGATAATTTGTATTTGAAGGTGTAAGATCATAGGGCGTATCGTAGAGCACCGACTGTGTGAGATATTGGCATTAAAGAGCATTGACAGCAAGATAAAAAAACGGTAGTTTTACGCTCACGGATTCATGAGTCGACTCACTCAGGCTCACTCAGACTCAAGTCAAGCCGTGAGTCTGAGTCTGGGTGAGTCCGCCTGAGTAATCAGTTGGCGAGCTCGAGCCCGAGTGAGACCGGCTGAGAAAAAGTCTAGTGAGTCTGAGGCCGATTGAGTCCGGTTGAGGAAAACTTCGGTGAGTCTGAGTCCGAGTGAGCCCTCAGAGCAGAATATATTTGTTGAGTGAGTCTGAGTGAGCTCCAACTTTTTATGACCACGGCATCATTGAAACTATTCTATATTACTGCAAACTTGTGCAGGAATACAGGCGACGGGCCGAATACACTAAGATTTTCATTCCCAAGGACTGTTTACGGTTGGTTGGCCGGCCTCGCTCCACTATTTACAATATTAAGAGTCACTAAAATTTGCTAGTGCGAACAGTTCTTATATCTTTCTGTGAGTATACGTATCGGCATGCGCAATTTAATCTCATGCTTGTATTCATTCTCGTGCTCGCTCATCCCATCGTTATCTATACGCACTGCAGAAAAAAAAGAAAACGGCAAAAGCTATGCGGAACCAACAGCGTTGCGACTACTAAAACTCATCGAAAAGCAAATACCTAAGCACGTATCGGACAAGAGCACGTCGAGACCCAGAGAAACGTATGAAGAACACGTCGGCAATCGGAGACAAGGCCGAGACTATCCATCTACTCCGACTGAGGCATACACAGCAATGTTTTTCTTCTTTGCTCTCGCAACATTTGTTCCTTGCTTTCAAACGCGGCGAGTAATCAATGTTGATCCTCAGGCGAGCCCCACAGGTAGATATATATACCCAATCTGCGGTACCTATATAGGTCAGAGAATTCGTCCACCGCATCATTTACAGCAGGCGAAGCCCAGTATAACGGAGTCCAAGGAATGGCGCAAGACGCTGCAATACATTCAACCAGGCCGGCGTGTCTGTGTGTGCGGGCGGGCGCCTGTGTGTGTGTGTGTGTGTGTGACTCTGTGTACATTACTGGTGCAGGTGCGGTGCCAGCGCAGCGCTGAATGAAGAGTGATTACCGGGGCGTGATTCAGGTACGGTCAAAGGAGATGTCCATTGATCGCGAGCCACGGCTAGTGCGCTGAACACCGCGCGGGCGCCTCGGGCCCCCCTGAGGGTTCTTTCTTTCTTCGCGTGTTTTCTATCTTTGCACACGCTTTTCGGCTGCGCGGACCAATATATCACCAAGGAGGCACGAGCAAAATAGCAAAGAGAGAAGGCGCAGCACGAACCATCGCGAGACGGCATTCATCAAAGTTTCTCTGCGCGCTTGGCCGGTTCGAACACGGGCACAGACCTTTCCCGCGGTGCCCCCGAGAACTAGAGGCCCGAAGATATACATACATCTTAAAGAAACGCGCTGCTCCAAGAATGCGCATTAGAGTACTGATAACATTTCCGGCCGTCTGCGGTATCTTTAAAAAATGACTTAGCTGAGGTTTCGTGTATACGTCGAAATAAATTATATATATATATATATATATATATATATATATATATATATATATATATATATATATATATATATATATATATATATTTTCTCACTTTCTGTATGCTCCGTGCCTGCTGTACGCCTGTGCTTTGTTTGTTCGTCGGCAGCGAACAAACAGAGGCGCATTTATACCTTTCTTCTATAGTGTCTGCTCGCTCCTTCCGTCTTACACTTCTTTGGGCAACATGATTAGAATTCCATATAAATGTAACGGATACCGGTAAAATCCTGTGGAGTCCGATAAGTGCGCATACCAGCTACAAGAGATCGAAGGAATACGCAAGTAGTAGAACACAAAAAAGATCGAAGTTGTAAGTAGGGTCACCCACAAAACAGTAGACCTACCAGGGGCGTAGCCAGAAATTTTTTTCGAGGAGGGTTCAACCATACTTTATGTATGTTCGTGCTTGAGTTTGTATGTGCGCGTGTATATATACGCAAGCAAAATTGAAAAATTCCGGAGGGGTTTGAACCCCCCCCCCCCTGGCTACGCCCCTGAGACCTACATATAAGAGAGCGCGAGAAAGGGAGAGAAAAAAAAGGGGGCGGAAAGCGGTAGAATGAATTTAAAAGCGGGGAACAGTTTTTTCTGCCACGACGCAAGGAAGAAATTAAAAACACGATCCTGATCTTCACTTGGCAGTTGGAGCACGGAAAGCGGATTACAAGGCGGTACCACTAACCGCGGGAAAGGCTTGCGGCGCGGAGCTGTCGATAGCAGCCCAGAAAGAAGACGTCCGAGAGAATTGTGTTATCTTGATAGAGGTATAGTACAATGCGCCACTCTGGTGTTCTCTGTGAAAAGAAAAAAAGAATAAGAACTCCTTCGAGGGACTGACAAGACAGGCTAAATTACTTTGTTTTTCGCTGTTTTGTACCCTGGTATGAGAGTCGAGGGCAAACCGCTTACTGGCGTACCTATTTACTAGAACGCCGAACAATACAGAGGCTGCTACCAACGGAGAAAACTGCGTATCACGCGGGAAAAGAGGTGCTTGCTTGTCTGAGGTGATCGGAGATAAGGAGAGACTTACTGTACAGAAGATTAAAAGGAAGACAACTGAAGAGGCTGACGGTTCCTTGTTCAGAAACGCCATAGAAGAGCCAGTGCTGCGAAATTGAAGGCCGATGTAGGATGGAGGTCTACCATAAGAGAGGGAGGGAGCGACTGACACACTCCTCGAGCTTAACCTTGAATAAACCTTTAAACAAGTTTGGTGGACACACACACACACACACACACATTATATATATATATATATATATATATATATATATATATATATATATATATTATATATATATATATATATATATATATCATTTTGGCTCTCTTTCACTAAACGTACTGTTCCATGTCGCGAAAATGACAGAGCGGATGAAAAAGACCAAACAAAGTAGCTTTGTAATGTTTCATTTGTTACTTACGTACGTTCGGCATTTCATTTCGCCGCATTTCAGTGAAGACACAATACAAAAACACCATGTACTTAGACTTATAGTTGTACGTCAAAGAATCCCATATAATAATAATAATAATAATAATAATAATAATATAATAATAATAATAATAATAATAATATAATAATAATAATAATAATAATAATAATAATAATAATAATAATAATAATATCTGGGTTTTACATCCCAAAACCACGATATAATTATGAGGGACTCCGTAATGGAGGGCTCCGGAAATTTCGACCATATGGTGTTATTTACCGTGGTGCACTGACATCGTAAAGCACGCGGGCCTACCATTTCTCTTCCACCGAAGTGTGACCGCCGCGGCCGGGATCGAATCCGCGACCTTCGGGTCAGGAGCTGAGCACCGTAATCACTGATCGACCGTGGCGGACTCAAGAAATCCCAGGTGATCAAGATTAATGATACATAAAACTCACGATTTAAACTATTTAAAAACCATACCATATAAGATGGTTTTGAATATTAGATATCTGTATATAGGAATGCTTGTGTGTGTTTGTGTGTAATTCAAAATCGCACGTTCTCGCAGTTGCTTTCTACTAAATGCCGTCGAACCTCTCGTTGCTCATCGCTCGTTGAGGGGTCGGTGCAGCCCTCCTCCCAAGTCTCAACTTGCCAACCACAACGACGAAGCGTTTTCTCGAACACTGACCAGGCAACTCAGATACAGCAGGGTCCCGGCGGAATGCCCGAACATCCATGCGATCGCAGCAGCCGAGTTGTGCAGCGATTCCGGTCACGTCTTTGCGCGGAACGGGCAACGGGGAGGCGCACCTCCGGAGTCAGCGTGTTTTATGACGCATCCGGAAGTGTTGTGTGCCGCACACTCGAGAAGGAGAGAGAGGAGGCGAATTATGATGGCCTCTGCGCGCGCTCCCGACCGTCACGTCCACGATGACTGGCCCGCATCGATGATGGGAAATCGATGGGGCCGGCCTCGCTAATCGGAGGACGCTATTTGTGGCTATTAATTGAAGTGCAGCGGTTCGCCCTTCGTTCCATAACCGGCAACGCAAAACCGCGTTGCTGCTGCAATGGCGGTAGACGTGGCAAACGCGCGATGCCATCACGCGCCATCCGCCGGCTGGCAGCTTTTCAGAAGCGAAATGCCTGCGCAGCTGGGTTTTCTAACGGAAGACGCCACCCACAGCGCATCGGCGGTGCTATGAAAGCTACTGTAACGCCATATGAAGGAGTTGTCACCACAAGTTAACGCACGTGAGGCCAGATAGAGAGAATATTTCATTTGTTGGTCAGTTATGTAGTTATGATTACCCTTGTTGATTGTTAGTTTCATATAATCTACCTTTTGTGAATGTAAAAAAGTTCACACATGTTATTTATGTTTGTTACTGTCGACCGGGTGCAATATTTCGTTCTCTGACTGCAAGAGCTCGAACTGACAAACTGCTAAGCGCCCAACTGATTCCGAAAGCCGTTCCTTTATGTATCTTAAGTAAGTAGATTTGAATAGAATATATAGGTTGTACAGGTGCAGATAGATGGATGCGGTTAAGAAGCATAGATCATGTTAAAATAGGTGCAGGTAGGTTAGGTGTTCCGTAAAAATTGGTAAATGGAATAGTGTGAATTTCAATGCACTCGCTTCGATAAAAATTTCGGGCGACGCCCCTGCGGGTGCCTCATTATCACATTGTGGTTTCGGCTCGTAAAACCCAAGTATTATTATTTATACACGTGAACGCGGTGCCTTAGGGACACATCACAAGGTGCATCCGTCGTGGGCGCGAAATAACGAGTCACGCAGAAAGCGTGATTGATGCGCGAATGCTGTTTGCTTAGCAATGACTAATATCAAGTTTCTCTGCACACGGCGACAGGTGATGGATGAAGGAAACGTTGCGTTTCCATTCTCACATACGATGTATCAAAGGAACGGTGTTTTGGCTACAGACACTTTTTTTCTTGCTTCTCGTAATTCCAACCGAGAAATAAAACATAAAAACAAATCAAGTAAACAGAAACAGAAAAAGCTCTTACGCGTCTCGGTCACAGAAATTGACTTCGAAAGTGAAAAATATCTCGTCGGGACCACATCATTTCCTCCCCGTTTTTTGGTTTTGATTCCATTATCCGAGAGGCCGTTTTTTATCTATTTCCTCTCCGACAGCTAAGGCCAGCGAGAAAAAAAAAATAAAATACGATGAGGATCAGCAGTGGCGCCCAAGAAATAAAAAAATAAAACGAGCAAGCCGAGCGGGATGTTTAAAGATGAGTAACATCGGAAAAACACAGAAGCGAAAGCGACAGACCGCAATTTCAACCGGATGGGCAAAAAATGACCGCTTTACGGCGGAAAAGGATCCGGCCAATCTTGCGCGCCATCTTGAGCTAAAGGCAGGGCTCGCTGCTGCGTCGAAGCGCGCCTCATACACAACGCTGTTGCAAGCGTTTGTCTGTGTGCAAGAAAGTGCTCGAAACGGCCCCATAAGAAGGGGCAGCGCGAAAGGAAAAGAAGGAACGACAGCAACAAAAAATAACAAAAAAACAAAACGAAACACGAAATGAAGTTGGAAAGAGCGAAACGTCCGGTTGAAATAAAGAAAGGAAAAAAGATGCGGGACAGATGAGAAAAAGACGAGGAGTGGCATTAGGAACAGCTAGAAACTGGCGACAGCACTGCTGGCTGCAGAGCAACGAAACGACGGTAGCAGGAATGCCCTGCCCGGAGTGTCGACAGTATATTTATATTAGTATATATCTACGCCAGGCAGTACAGCAGCGACGGGTGAAATAAAATAATAAAAAAAAAACCTCGACTCGACTGCGGTCGAGTCGAAAGACAACGGCAACAAGACCATTCGCGGTCCGCGAGAAAAGTCATTTCTTAGCGTTTCTCGAAATCCTTTCGTCGTTCGTTCCTCGAGAAAAAGAGGCTCGCGCGGGTGCGGGAGCACAGCACTCGTGATACGGAGGAATCCCCGGTGTTGGATGCGGGTGCATCGTAAATGAAACCAAAAAGAAAAGAAAGGAGGGAGGGGTGGAGCCCACGCTTAAAACGAGGAGAGAAGGCTCGCAGGAGAAGAGCAATGGTGTGATGGAGGCTGTGGGTGACGTTAAGGTACACCTTTAGAGCCCAGGATCCCGCAGTTTCTCTCCGGACGTCTACCATATACCTATTTTTTTGCAGCTTCTACTAGAAGCCTTCCTACTTCATTCCCCCTCCCCTTCCTCTCTTCACTCTTTCTCTCACGGCATTACGGCGCAACGGTGACAACGGAAAGGCGGAGTCGAAGAAAGGTCGTTTACTTTCTTCTCCTGTTTCGGCCATTCCTTTTTTTTGTCCCCTTTTTCGTTTTTCTCGAAGTCATTCGGAAAGCGCTGCCGTTACACGACGCCCGGTTGGAGGACATTGAGTGCCTGTTCGCTCTCGAAACAACGCGAAGCCAAAGCGAAATGGAGTAATCACAAAAGAGAAAAAACAGCAGGCTTCAGTGTGAGTCCGCGTGAAGCACGAAGCCCTGATGCCGACCAGTCGGTCAGGCAAGCGAAGCCACGAGATGGGGGAGAACGGTACCTCCCCCCCTCTCTCTCCCCATTTCCAGGATGGGAAGGAAGAGAATCGGCAACGCGACTCCGCTCGCCTCACATCAAGATAAATGACCGCCTCGGGAGCGGGCAGGTGGGCGGTTGGACAGCGCTTGTGCTGGCTCTTCTTTCGTGGGAAGCTGGAAACGTGGCAAGGCGTTGCATCCCGAGGCCTCTACTCCCACTGTTTTTCCGAATCTCCTCCTCCTCATCCAAAGCGTAATCCGGCCACTCTGCGCTAGAGTTACTGTATATGCTACCTTCAGGTAGCAGAGTTGCGCATCTGTCTTCCAAACGCCGCTAGCAACCATGCATTGCGGAGAAGCTGACGCTCGGGCCAATTTTTTGTATTTTTGGACGCCGCCGCTGCAGCGAACTGAATTAACACTAGTCATCGATAATCAATGTTTATCGCCGGTCTTCGACCCGCCGGACATGTTAATTGCCGACACGGTAGGCATGTCGGCTGCACAAACGGAATGCTGCTTCACCGCACAGCTGTGGTTGCTAGCCAGACCTATGCGCAACTCTGCTACCTAAAGGTAGCATATACAGTGACTCTACTCTGCGCAAGCTTACAGCGTCGCGTGTGGCGTACACTAGCTACGGTCCGGGAATGGCTTTCCCAAGAATGTCCACTCTCTTTCCATATTCCCCACAGCCCAATTTACCCAATCCCCTCCCTATCTCCCTCATTCTCGCCAGCGTCAGCAGGCGATTCGAGCCATGGCTGCATGGCGACGAAGAAACTTTTTTTGCACCGCCGTGAACCGCGTTCCGTCTTCGTTTAGAGCGGATTCGCGCCAGCCACCGAGCGAAGCTGCTGTATTTCTGCCATGCAAGCTCGCTCTTCCCTACCGACTGCTCTCCCCGTTCCCTCTTTCAGCTTCTATTCCCAAAATCTCGACTTCTTCAGTCCCGACCGTCGACTCTCTCTATTCCTGCTAACCTTTGCAGCACGCACTGGTTATCATTTCATCCACTCTATCATGTTCCCCACTCGCCGCGGTCGTCTGCGGTTATGGTGTTCGACTGCTGAGCCGAAGGTCACGGGATCGAATCCCGGCCGTGGCGGTCCGCATTCCGATGGAGGCAAAATGCTTGAGGCTTGTGTACTAGGATTAAGGTGCACGTTAAGGAAGCCCGTACGGTGGAAATTTCCGGAACCCTCCACTACGGCGCACCTCATAATCATGTCGTGGTTTTGGGACGTAAGACCCCCAACAATCATTATCTTGTTCTCCAACGTCTTCCCACGAATGCCCAAAGGCAACCAACCTTTGTGTCTACGCAGTCTATGAGTTGTTTTCCTCATTACACTTTTGACTCCTCCCTTTTCTCCCTCTTTCCTTCCCCATTAAGGGTAGTAAACCATAAGTCCGGTTAACCACCGTGCCTTTTCATAGTATGTCTCTCTCTTTCTATCTCTATGATTTCTATTCCGCCGTCTTATATAGTACTCACTCAAGAAACCGCATTTTAGAGGACGATGTCTCGCTTACTGCCAAGCCCATCATACGTTCCCGACTTCCCCATTGTGTGCAAAAAGGAACACTTGCCTCCGCCCCCCCCCCCTTTCCCTCCAAGCCACAACAGCACTTGCCCCCCAAACTAGGCCACACAAGCGCCCCCCTCCCCTTCTCCCACCGCGATACAACACGGGTTTGCACTCCCCAAGACAAAATCCTGCCGACGCTCATGCCTTGATCTCATCTTGTCTTTCAAAATCCGCACTCGCTCTTCCTTCTCCGGCAGTCTTCCCTCTCTTACCCGCATGTAGACGTGGCGTGTTTAACGGCCACAACTTATAAATAGCCCCTTCGGCGGTCGATTGTTTCGCAAACCATTTTTGTACGCCGGGATCGAGTCGTGTAAGCTCTCCGGACTCCTTCGGCCCGACATCATCGAGTTGGATTGAACGCACGGCTTTTCCACAAGATGCCCTTGACATGAAAATTTATTTCGGTTATTTTATTTCTGCAGCCGAGCCATCTTTCAGCGATTACGATCGAAGCAACATTCACGTATCCACACATCATTACAAGCTGCCGTGCATAGATGCCACGTATTTTGAGTGAACGGAACCTAAGATTTCGATCGGTTGCATTGGGTGGCCCTGTTTGTAAGCTTCTCTGCGAACTTCTTCACCGAGTGAACATGACGGAAGGAGATGATGACGCACAAATACGACGTCGCGTACTCCTTAATCATGCATGGTGTACTACAGCGCAAGAGCCAACGATGGCCAGAGAGCGCCTATAAGTGTCGGTTACTTGACTGCAATATGTGGGGCAGATAACATGGATCCACATTCAGGCTGAAAACTATTGCACGAGCCTGAGGTGGCAAACGTGTAAAGCAATTCTATAGTCAGAAATCGCCGATGAGTACACATAACAAAGAAAAGAAAACTGCCGATAAGTGTATTAAGAGTTTAACGGGGTATTGACGTTCGGTATGTAAAGTGAATTTTTCATCCATCGCGTATTCGACAAACTTACTTCTGGCGAACGTTAAGTGAAATGAGGTACTGCGCAGAATTATCCATGCAATACTGAAGAAAATTTTGTTCATATTCCAAATAGACGTGAAAAAAAAAATGCCAGGAAAACGTTGGACGCACGTAATTGCATAATTTAAACAAAGAGGCAGCATTTGGATAGTTCGATTGCGAAGCTCTACCATATTCCGACGACTCCCAGGGCTTAGCGACCAAGAAAATGACCAACTTGAGTGAGTTTTAACTTGCTGATGATGAGGAGATGATGAAAGTGACAGCGGTGGTGTTGCAATCAACGTGATCCGTACTACTGCATAGCCTGCCCAAGGTAAGATTGGTTGGGCAGTCGCATTTCTCATTATAAAAGACCCCCTCGTTTTCTCGCACCCTCTCTCCCGACCTCAAATAAAATAAAATACGAAAGGTAAGATATGCCGACGTCCTTTTATCTAGTCTACGTGTTCTTCGCACAGTGGAGGCGTATTTTTTAAGTAGAACAGACCGAAATCATTGTGCAATAACTCATTGGGCCTTCCAGCCCCCTAAAACACACTCCCGATCTTCAAAGAAGAAAAAAAAAAACTAAAAAAAAACAGAGCGAAAGGGACGAGAAGGATGTTGGGCAGAGTGGATCAGGTGGAGCCAGCTGTTCAATCGGAATACCCGCAAAGAAAAATCACCCGGAGAGATGCTGTGGAGACGACGATATAATTTCTATGAAAGCCGCGGTCCTCATATTGAAGCTGGAATCTGGTTTCGGTTAAAGACGAGTACACCAAGGAAAATCACACGTGTAAGTCAAATCATAAAACACTCTTTTAAAACCTATAGCTTTAAAAGGAGAGTGGAAAGCGAAATTGAAAACTGAAGTTTCGATTTCAACAACAGCACGTGTCGAATAGACGAAGTATGAAATGCGTACAGACCCTGAAGCCAAAAATAAACAAAAAACGTCAAAAACGATAGCTTCACATAAAAAATGCACATCACGAAAAAATGAAATGTTCCAAAAGGCACACGAAAACCTCCTCAATCTTCTGCGCGTCAATGTTCGTGAGCGAACTCAGCGTGTCTCATAGCGCAGAGACTGTCACATATGAATAAGATAGCGCGCATAATCGTTCTCGGCTCACCACCGCACACTTACCGTCGCACTCAGCCTTGCAGTGAGCGATAAGATATTATCGCACTTGGTTTTTATACCGAACATCACGGCAAGGGCGGAAATTTTCCTGGATAATTAATATAATGCTTAACGCAATAAATTGTAGAGTCAGCAGCGCCGTCATGACGGTTGACGCATCTGCGCGTAGCTCAGTGGGCCCACTAAAGACTTCGATCGGTTGCATTTGACTTGCTTCTCGGTAAGCAAGTAGGATGGTACATGCGAACCTCTTGCAGGAGACGCACCCCTAAAAAGACGAATCCCTCATTGCGGACATCGAACGACGCACCTCTAGCGGCCAAGCACACGTCCCGTAGACTGCGGTGCGTTTCTGTAAGCGGTAATAATTACCCCATCGTCCTACCCTTCAGTTGCGTAGAAACGAACAAGGAGAAGGATGAGATTGCTTTTCTTGTTCATGTTTTTTCGTCCGGGCAACTCGCTCTCAACTCGTCACAATCACATTGCAGCCTAGGTGAGAACGCACGCACAAAGAAGAAAAGAGGAAACAACCAAATTCTGGCAAGCAAAGAGGAATATAGCGTGAATCCAGGAAACAAAGAAAACCTTGTTAAGTGAAACCTCTGTTCGTCCTTGAAAATTTCAATTGACCTTTCAGGTGCACGGTGACTCTTTCGGTCTTTCTTTGAAGTCTTCAGACACTGCTGTCACGCACATGTTCAATGCGCCGCCATGAATTAAAGATGAGCTCACAGAGCTTTCACTTACCGCGATTAACGCGAAGAATACTACCCTACACTTTTGCCCTTCACGAAAAAAAGGAAGGAGAATGGTTAGAGAGGGAGGAGATCGTTCGTAAAATGACACCGACGCAGCTGCGAATGCAAAACCAAAAGATACCGCACGGTGACCTTTCGACGACGGCAGAGTACGTCATCGCGCCGGCGGCCAATCAATAAAAGGCAGCGACCACCATCCATTTCCAAAGCCGACGTCGGGAACACGGCCGTCCGCGAATCTAGGTCGTTCCCGCCCCGACGGAAGGCGACACCCGTACATCGCAGCGCACCGGGGACCACACCCGCCGCTCGAAGTCGCCGTGGCCCTCCTCCCGCCCGTCGATTTCGAGGGCGCGCCTCGGAGCCCCGAGGTCTGAGCCAAGGTCGCGCGAGGTTCAGGTGGACGCGCGCGGCGAGCACTGCGTGTCACGACATAGCCGCTGCCCGCGGGACCAAAATAAGAACGAGAGATAGGGTGGTGTTCGGTTGCCTCGGATCTGAGGTGCCATAAAGGACGACGCCTTTAATTGAAAGGCACTGAAGTGGTGACCGAACGACGCGTTATACGAGGCATCGATGATGATGGATATACAGCGCTATAAAGGACGAACTTTATTGCTGCGTTTCGTTATAGCGACACCGAACCACACTGTAAGAAAAGAAAAATTCGTGTTACTCTTTCTGGTGGCGAGTCCTGATTTACCACACATATAACTCTATTTAAAGACACATGGTGACTCTATCTTGGAGATCATTATACTCTCTGCGAAGAGTCGTGGGAGGCGCGACTATTCAAAAGAGAGTTAACGCGTATCCTAAAAGAGAGTGTTATGTTTTCAAGGTAGGACTCACACACAAAAAAAAGTAACAGGTAATCTTCTTTTCTTAGATCGCAGCATTAAATAAAAGGCTATATGAATGTTCACATCCAAGAAAGAAAGACGGATAGAAGAGCGGAGACAACAAGCAGGCATGCGAAAAAAAGAAAGGAAAGAAACAAGAATTGAGGAATGGGATAACCAGAAGAATTGGGCTGTCGCACAGACAAACTTTATACAAGTACGCGACGGCAGATGAACTCAGCGAACAAAGCATACAAAGGGAGTTATTATAATATTCACGCCTCGAACCGTGTAGAAAGAGCAAACCACATAAACAAGATTATGACGCTTCACATACATTATGGAAGCACCGTTTCATTGAAAACACGGTCGGCTGTAAACCGAAACAATGCCGAGCACAATATTTCTAACTGCTTTGTTTCACATTAGACGCGCCGACGCTCGCTCAGATGAAGTGCAAATAGTGGATGCGCGCTTCACAATACCCGCGCATATACGATCCGTACGCAAAACGAGGCAGAAAGAATAAAGGCTAGCGGCGGACAAAGCATATGCCCCAAACGGAGGGAATCAAAGCTTTTGTCACGCCATACGCCCTGCCAGCCTCTTTTGTTTCCTTAATCAGAAGCGTGCGACCTCGCACACGTGTTGCAATGCATATGCATAGATATGCGCCCAGACATTGAGCGACTGCGTTACAAAAACGCGAACAGAAGAAAATTTCATGCAGAGCGAAGCTTGGATGTCGCCTATGTACATGCAAGAACATCACTGGATTGTATGAACGCAGTGTTGCTATTAAAACAGCGTAGAGCCGAGAGTGAAAGACGTTAGCCGACGTTCCCCATTATTTAGTCAACACGTGGAAACAGTAGCCGACATTAGCCAATAATAAGCCAACATTAGCCTGAAATAGCAGTCGTTCGGGAGAGTCTACCTGCACCGCAAAAGTTCGGGGTCACGTTACCTGGGCAGGAACGTTATTCGTGACGTCATACCACCGCCATACAATATGAATGAAATACTCGGTTCTTCCTGGTGCCCCATAAGCATCGCTATTTTGCGAGTGTCGGTGGTTGGCTCGTGTCATTCACTGGGGCTCAGTGACATACGCCATGCCACTCTACTAATGACGCCATGCGAGACTGATGACGTGACACGTTACCACGGGCTGGTGAGTTTCAAATAGGCACTCCCCAATCACTCAGCCATATCTAGCAAACACTAACAAGTGCTAGTAGTGCGCGAGTGAATGTAGGCGAAGAGAACCGTAACCGTTCACCGTGCGCAGATCGCGGGGAGTTATGCTACGATGCGCTTTTGCATATGAAAAGTGGACGCATCGACTTGCCCGGCTCCCTTCGTTCAAAACCGCCTCCCGTTGAAGATACCGTTCGCTCATTTACCTATCGCCGCAAACGCGCCCGAGGCGCGAGCTTCACCTATACGAGCGAGTGGGGGCGCAAACACAGCTGTATACAAGAGCAGGTGTACACACCTTTGCATAGAACGCACGGCTGAGCTCGTATAGTTTTTCCATCTTCGCAATATATCAGCCCCGGGGGATTCCTGCATTGCGGGAGTTCTAAACACGAGCATTCTGCAACACCAACGAATATCGTCGGCACTGAAAAAAAAAAAAGGAATACTAAACACAACGAAGACTTCGTTACGCTCTCGAAACCCGGAAATGTTGAGTCTGCTGGCCGTGCGCCCTTCCGCAGAATACGGCGTGTCCTCGCTCATTAGGCAAACAAAGTTTCCCCTCGAGGCTAAATTGGAGGCGAAAGAGCGCATTGCTATAAAACGCGATCTTATTTTTCCCAGAAAAAAAAAGCAATATACAAATTGGGTCCTCGTAGAAGCCAACAGCGCCAGTGCTGTACAGGAAGCAGATATGTTTCCCTCGAGCTTCACCGTATAGTAACCTGCATAACTATGTCCTTTCAGAACCTAATGAGGAAAATAAGGAGAAAGAGAGGCTAGGTGGTGCGAGGGTGAAAAGTGAGGGCAAAATAGCGATACGCTTGCGAATAACTTGCACTAACAAGGTATAGGTATAATAGCTTGCGCAAAGCCGAAGGCGCACGGCGAGGAAGGAGTAATTGTAAAGCTGGCCGTATTTTTTTTTTTTAGGAGAGAAAATCTTCTTTCGTCTCCGAAACCTACCAAGTCTATGTTGTTCTTTGTATTATTGCTGGGGGCGAAAGGCGAACATACGGCCTTCGGACACTCTGTCGAAATGAAAATTGCTGAGGGAATTTCGCTTTTCGCACGAAAGGCCTCGATTTCCAGGAATGCGTGCCGGTTTAGTTGAAAATAAACGCAACAGAAATACCGTAGACTTCGGATCAGTATTAATGCTGCAGTAATATGAACAATCCGAAACATTTCCTTCACTTTAATTTCCCCTAAGAACTTCTACTGCGTCCTGAGAGTCGCCGCGCTCGCACTACGCACCACCTGTGTGTGAACTGTGCAACGGGTACAGTATACATTTGCGTCGACACAGATCATTTATTTGTTGTTGTTTTTTTTTTCGAGCCTCGCGAAATAAGAGCTAGTATTGAACACTTGTTAGCAAAAGCGGAATATGTAGCAGTGAGTTCGCAGTTAAGCTGGGGCAATTGAGAGCAGCGGGGCCAGAGGAGGCATCGAAGCTTTAAGCTATTCGCCCCGACCTTCTATCGTGCAAGACATTGCAAACAACCAAAACTATTGCACATAAAACGAACCAATGTGTTTTTTCTTCTTTTTAAAGCTTTCTTTTTTGTCTACATTCTGTGTCCAGCACGCAGTTTAAGGTTGGCTATCGAAGTGGTGCCAGTAGAGCAACAAATAGCATCTCTGGATTCTATTACAAAACTTTTCTTTCTGTAAATTCGATAATAGAGGGCGGTCTCCAGAGCGAAACAGCAAGCCAAGGAGAACGCAAAAGCTGTGTTCTCTCTCTTAGCACTAATTTTCATAGCCGTATCTTACTGCTGCGGACACCGTGCAGCTCGCATCAAATGGCTCACACTTGATGCATAAAAAAAAGGGAAAAAAAGCACACGTTTACATCATGCACGTAGATGCACTACGAGGACTCGCTTTACAAGGATCAAAAAGAGAACAATGCCACAGCGCTCAGCAACAACGGTTCATTGCACTAAAGCCTTCTCACGTCAGCGCTTTCTCTCTTATCCAAAGCGTGCTCCTCTGAATGGCTCGTGTAACGCTTCGATGTAATCTGCCGATGGTAGCAGCCAGCGAAGATAAAGAAAACGCTAAGCAGGGTGCTTCCCATTTGACGCGAGCGGAAGCGGCAGGCTCTCGCGTCGAAGTCGCCCGCGCGTATCGTGTGTATGCATACGCAGAAAATGCGTGCGCGCGCGTTAAAGCGACGACAGCGTAAAGCCGTCAGAGTGGGTCACACAAGGCTGGTGCGCAAATCCCGCTGTACAACGCGTCTGACAGCGCCCTCGCATCAAACAGCTCGCTCATCTCTCTCAAAGCATTTTGCTCTTTTCGTCGTCTTACGTACTTCCGCTTTGTCGCACTACCCTTTCTTTTTCTTTTTTTTCTCAGTTACGTGCCGCCTGCGCACCGTACCCCGCTCCCGCTGATAGTATGGGGCCAAATTCACAAAGTTTCTTTCTCATAAGTGCTTTTTCGCCATTGGCCAGCTGGCTCCGCTAATGGTATTCTCCAGTATCGTGATTGGATGAATTTTTTAGTGGCATAAGCACCGACTGAAACTCTTGTTTCTCTTCCATGCATATATATCCGGTCGAGCACTTACTTGCGGTTTTATGAATAAAAGACGGCAGATCCCACGCATTGTGGGAATCGATGTAATGCGAAGCAGCCAGCAAAGAGCTGCATACATCGTCTTGTATGTCATTGAGGAAAATGCGTGTCATGGTTTTCATGTTAACTCCTATTTTAGGGGCGAAGCTCCTTAAGGCGGCACCCGTTCGTCCCTCGTAGTCGTAGTAGTAGTAGTGCGTAACCAGTCGTAACGCTAGTACCAGATCTTGACCTCCAAGGTGGTGCCGGTGGGAGATTTTTCCTGTGCGTTGTTGAACAATAAAAAATTCGCAGCGTGCGCGTTAACTAAAAGCCGAATTCTTCTGTCTCTCGTTCCCCATTAGCAGCCATTGGCATGTTCCAGTAGGAAACGTTAGTAGAAGTAGAGGTGTAAATGTTAGCTAAAAGCCGACTTCTTCTTTCTCTCATTCCCATTAGCAGCCATTGTTTACCTCCAAGGTAGTGCCTGGTGAGATTTCTCCTGTGCGTGATAAAACAATAAAAATTTTGTTCAAAACGCCGTTGATTGATGAAATAAACCAACGAAAGACGCCAGATGTTTTCTAAAAGCAAAACGAAAGAACGCCGGATTTTTCTAAAGCAAAACGAAAAGACGCCAGCTGCTTAACGAAAGACGCCAGATGTTTTCTAAAGCAATGGTTTTATAAACAATGAAAATTGACAGCGTACATGTAAAATTAAAGTGAGCTGCAAGTCGTCATAACTCATCGAACCTTTAGTATAAACGCGCCCGATCTCACGTCGGTGATGATGTACTGGGCAGAATTCACGGAAGATTCACGGTTTACCGATGAACCTCCGCAGCTTCGCCCACTCATCATCATTCACTCCGTGGATATGCTGTGATTTTTTATGTTCGTCACACAGTAACGTCGCGCTATACCAACTTCGGGGATCAAGCTAGCGAAACGGCCGCCAGCGCACCATGAGCGTGGAACGTAAGTCATGCTGTACATGACATGCGTGTCATGATTTTCATGTTAACTCGTGTTATTTATGCTCGTTACACAGTCACGTCGCAAGATACCAATTTTGGTGTATATCAAGCTAGCGAAACGGCCGCCAGCGCGCCATGAGCGTGGCACGTAAGTCATGCTGTATATGACATGCGTGTCATGATTTTCATGTTAACTCGTGTCATTTATGTTCGTCACACGGTCACGTCGCGCAATACAAATTCCGGGGTAGATCATGCTAGCGTAACGGCCGCCAGCGCACCATGAGCGTGGCACGTAAGTCATGCTGTACATGACGTGCGTGTCATGATTTTCATGTTAACTCGTGGCATTTATGCTCGTCACACAGTCACGTCGCAAGATACCAATTTTGGTGTATATCAAGCTAGCGAAACGGCCGCCAGCGCGCCATGAGCGTGGCACGTAAGTCATGCTGTATATGACATGCGTGTCATGATTTTCATGTTAACTCTTGTGTTATCTATGTTCCTCACACAGTCACGTCGCGCAATACAAATTCCGGGGTAGATCATGCTAGCGAAACGGCCGCCAGCGCTCCGTGAGCGTGGCAAGTAAGTCATGCTGTACATGACATGCATGTCATGATTTTCATGCTAACTCATGTTATTTATGTTCGTTACACAGTCACGTCGCAAGATACCAATTTTGGTGTATATAAAGCTAGCGGAACGGCCGCCAGCGCGCCATGAGCGTGGCACGAAAGTCATGCTGTACATGACATGCGTGTCATGATTTTCATGCTAACTCGTGTTATTTATGTTCGTTACACAGTCACGTCGCAAGATACCAATTTTGGTGTATATAAAGCTAGCGGAACGGCCGCCAGCGCGCCATGAGCGTGGCACGAAAGTCATGCTGTACATGACATGCGTGTCATGATTTTCATGTTAACTCGTGTCATTTATGTTCGTCACACAGTCACGTCGCGCAATACAAATTCCGGGGTAGATCATGCTAGCGAAACGGCCGCCAGCGCTCCGTGAGCGTGGCAAGTAAGTCATGCTGTACATGACATGCATGTCATGATTTTCATGCTAACTCGTGTTATTTATGTTCGTTACACAGTCACGTCGCAAGATACCAATTTTGTTGTATATCAAGCTAGCGGAACGGCCGCCAGCGCCCCATGAGCGTGGCACGAAAGTCATACTGTACATGACATGCATGTCATGATTTTCATGCTAACTCGTGTTATTTATGTTCGTTACACAGTCACGTCGCAAGATACCAATTTTGGTGTATATAAAGCTAGCGGAACGGCCGCCAGCGCGCCATGAGCGTGGCACGAAAGTCATGCTGTACATGACATGCGTGTCATGATTTTCATGTTAACTCGTGTCATTTATGTTCGTCACACAGTCACGTCGCGCAATACAAATTCCGGGGTAGATCATGCTAGCGAAACGGCCGCCAGCGCTCCGTGAGCGTGGCAAGTAAGTCATGCTGTACATGACATGCATGTCATGATTTTCATGTTAACTCGTGTTATTTATGTTCGTTACACAGTCACGTCGCAAGACCAATTTTGGTGTATATAAAGCTAGAGAAACGGCCGCCAGAGCGCCATGAGCGTGGCACGTAAGTCATGCTGTACATGACATGCGTGTCATGATTTTCATGTTAACTCGTGTGTTATTTATGTTCGTCACACAGTCACGTCACTCAGTACCAATTTCGGGGTAGATCAAGCTAGCGAAACGGCCGCCAGCGCACCATGAGCGTGGCACGTAAGTCATGCTGTACATGACGTGCGTGTCATGATTTTCATGTTAACTCGTGGCATTTATGTTCGTCACACAGTCACGTCGCAAGATACCAATTTTGGTGTATATCAATCTAGCGCAACGGCCGGCAGCGCACCATGAGCGTGGCATGTAAATCATGCTGTACATGACATGCGTGTCATGATTTTCATGTTATGACTTGTGATTTATGTTCGTCATACAGTCATGTTACACCATACCAATTTTGGTGTACATTCAATTAACCAAGCGACCAGGAGAGCACAAAGTCGTAGGCGGCTAGATAGATAGATGGATAGATACCCTCAAAGTCGGAGAAGTTCGCTAAGAAATGCTTCGCATTTAATAATAAAAAAGTCTTCTAATAAAATAGAAATCGACCGTTCTGGTTCAACTTAAAAGTTACATTGGATACATACGACACCGGAGCATAACTTTACTTAAGGGCCAATTAACTGTCAGGATAATTAATGAAAGTTCATTTACTTCACTTGAAGACAGTGAAGGGGTGGGATCGTTGCGGCACCTGGCGGAGCATATCTAAACCACGCGCTTCTTTCTACGTGGCCTCTGAGGTCCGCTTTTATTTTTTCTGACGAACGATTCTAGCCTATCATGCTTTTGTGAATACGAGCCCCCCCACCCACCTATTTGTAGCACGAAGCTGTAAAGAATCTTTTTTTTTGTTGTTGGAAAAATTATTATGGACTTCATTTGCCTCTTCGCGCTAAGCACCTGTGGGCGACATCTTTTCTCCTCTCACACATGTCCCATGGATGGATGGATGGATGCTATGAGCGTCCCCTTTATAACGGGGCGGTGACATGTCTGCCACCATGCTCGAAGAAAAAAGAAAAAAAAACTTCCTTGTTTCATGCTGGCCTAACACCTTGTCTACATTGATTAAATCTATCTTATTATACCCAAAAAAAATATAAATTCACGGTCTATCTCTCTGCCTCTTAAGGCAGAATGACCTTATTCCCCCCCCCCCCCCCATTATTTATTTTTGTACTTTATCTCTACTCTTCTGCCACCAATACTCTAACCGTCTCTTACTTATTTCTATCGCGGACGTGTTCAGCTTTCCATTGTTGTCCTTAAACCCAAGGCTTCCTGTAGACTCGTGCCCACAAGTATACCTGGGTGAATATCGCCACATTCAATCAGTACATGTTCCATCGTTTCCTTAGTTCCCCCGCAGCATGTACAGTGTTCGTCTTCGTTACTGAATCTCGCTTTATAACTTCGCGTTCTAAGGCAGCCCGACCTTGCTTCAAACAGTAAAGCGCTTCCCCTTGAATTATCATAAAACCTTTCCCTCCTTATTTCGTTTTTTCCCTTTCGGTAGTTACTCAGAGCCGGCTTCTTTTCCATCGCTGTCATCCAATAAGTCCTCTCCGCCTCCCTGACCTTCCGCTTAATGCTCCCTGTTGCCATATCGCCCGCACTGCTAGCCGTATATTTACTGGTGAGCCTCCTAGTTCTCTTTCTCCACTGCGTGTCAACGCTTTTTCTATACAAATACCTGAAAACCTTCTCTGCCCATCTACTCTTCTTCATTTTCCTCAGCCTCTCTTCGAATCTCATTTTGCTCTGAGCTTCCCTCACTTCAAAGCCTGTCCATCCCATATCACCCTTTACAGCCTCAATTGTCGTCTTCCCGTGAGCGCCCAACGCGAGGCGGCCCACCGTCCTTTGATTTACATCCATTCCTGATTGTACCTCTGACTTCATGCAAACCACTGAGTTCCCAAATGTAAGCCCCGGGACCATCACACCCTTCCACAGCCCTCGAAGCACCTCGTACCTATTGTATCCCCATAAAGCTCTGTGCTTCATAATTGCAGCATTCCTCTTTCCCTTTGCTACCGCTGCTTTCTCTTGTACCTCCATATATCTATCCCCCTCATTTACCCATACTCCGAGGTACTTGTACTCGCTTACCCTCGGTATTTTTTGGCCCTGTATGAAGACCGCATGGTCTTCGTGATCATTGAATACCATCAATCCACATTTTGTTGCACTAAATCCTAGTCCTAGAGCCTCACATTCCCTTCCGCATATATCTGCCAGTCGCTGTATATCATCTTGACTGTCTGCAAATAAGACAATATCATCAGCATAAAATAGACCTGGAAGCTTCTGCTCAACCATCGTGCCGACCTGTTTGTGTGACAAATTAAATCCAATGTTGCTACCTTCTAGCGCTTTTTCCATCCTCACCATGTACAGCATGAATAACAGCGGGGACAAAGGACATCCCTGTCTCAGCCCCTTGCTAATTTCAACGCTGTCCTTGCTACTTATTCCTTCCCATTCTATACAAACTGTATTTTCTCGGTACATTTCCCTGAAAAGCTGTATACAGTCGTCCCCTATGCCCACTTCTTTCAATATATCCCACAAAATTTCCTGCTTAACGTTGTCATACGCTCCGGTGATATCTAGATAAGCTATGTATAAGGGCCTGTTTTCTATTTTCGATATTTCTATACACTGGGTAAGAACAAACAGATTATCGTCTAACCGCCTGTCGATTCGAAATCCATTCTGAAGTTCTCCCAAAATATCATTTTGTTCTACCCACGCTTCTATTTTTAATTTTACTGCCTGCATCGCCAACCTGTATAGCACCGATGTAATGGTTAGCGGTCTATACGAGCGAATGTTATCCTTTTCTCCCCTGCCTTTATAGATTAAGTTCATTCTACTTTTTCGCCAACTGTCTGGTATTTCCCGCTCCTGTAAGCACTTTTCTACGGCTTTCAGCAGTGCTTCTTTAGTGTTATGTCCGAGTTCGTTAATGAGGCTGACGGGAACCCCATCTAAGCCCGGAGTAGTGCGCTTAGGAATTTTTCCTTCGGCCTTCTTCCAATTGAAATTCTCTAGTACTACATCTTCGTCAGTTGCACTCCTTTGCGTACTATTACCTACCGGGGGAATCCCCTGGGTGACCTTTTTAAACGAATCGGCTGTTATCTTTCGGATGTAACCTAGCGCTTCATGCCCTTCCAATTGATTTCCTCCTTCATCTACCAAACGTTGTTGCATTGTGACAGACTTCCTACCTAGCGCTTTTAGGTGGCTCCAAAATATCCTAGGCGCGGCCTTCTTCTTTTCGCGAATCTCTGTCATCCAGCGTTCACTTTCACCTTTAATTTTTGCCTCGACTAATTTCTGCACGATGAATTTTTGCTCTAAATATATTTCCCATATTTGGTTGACTTCGTCCTGTGGCCGCTTCTCTTTTTTGCCTGTCTGTGCTCCCGTGATGCCTCACGTCGCTTCTCGATCGCCTCCCGGATTTCTTTGTTCCACCAACTTTTTGGCTTTCTCTTTCCTTTCCAACAAATAGTTTTCTTCTCTTTTTCCATTTCTTTTGTGATCATATGTAGCAGCTCACTATACTTCCAGTCTTTGCCTGGCAGTTCGTCTACTTTTTCTTCGACTCTTGCGGCTACATTCGTTATTTGTTTGTCATTTAGATACAAGCTGCCAAATTTTGATTCTATGTTCTTATTTTCAGTTTTATATCCCATTTGTAATATTATGCGTTTATGATCACTACCCAAGCTGTTAATGCCTTCCTCGTCTATTCTCATCTCTCTAAGTTTGTCATATATTCCTTCTGTCATGAGACAATAATCAATGCTCGATTGCCTGTTTCCGACTTCCCACGTGATCTGCCCCTCACACTTCGGCCCCACGTTAACTATCTCAAGACTATGTTGCTCGCAGAGATCTACCAATAACTTGCCATTGGTGTCTGAATATCCGTCAAGGTCACGAATGTGAGCGTTCATGTCCCCTAGAAGGATTATTTCGGCATCATGACCAAATTCTTTAATATCACTGTTTATGCATTTCACTATCTCCAGATTCTTTTCTCTGCAGTTATTCCCCGTCCACAAGTATGCTACACCTAGCCACGTTTTCTTTCCACCTACTGTGACCGAAACCCAAAGGTGCTCTGAACACGTCTGCTTCACTCTATCCCATTTTGTTCTGCTATGAATTAGCATTCCAACACCCCCACCTCTCCTTTCTGATGTGATCCTGTTACATCCGTCCCAAATATAATTGTCAATATGTGGTGGCTCTTCCAAGTCTCTAAGGTGTGTTTCTGTAACCGCATAAACACCTATCTGTTCCTTGTTTAACTGTCCCTCAATCTCTAACCATTTTTCCTTTTTTCTGCGACCCTGCATGTTAATGTAACTAATTGCAACACGCGCCTTCTCCCTTCTTTTACCTTTTCTCTGGTTTTTCGCTATACTGCCTGTCAAAGAGTCCCCCTGGTTGTTTTCCTCATTACAAGCTACCCTGGGCACCGAAGGGCCCGCGTGCCCCCCAAAAAAGCTACTGCGCGTCCCGCAAGTCGCCAACCCACCTCATGACCAAGCCTCCTATCGAAGTGTATTCCGTCTCTTTGAAAACCACCCCACCTGTGCACCTCTCTGTTTATTTCCACTACCTCGATGCCTTTCTCTCGACTCATATGCCATATCTCTTTGTTTGCGTCGACAACCGCTCTTTGCAGGTTGACGTCACGCACCGGTACCTCCGGTATTGTGCATACCACTATCTGCACCTGAGGGGAAATGGCGCGCATGTCATCTACCTCTTTCGCTAATGTGGTCGCTAGTTCGGCTGATTCTTCATTCAAGACGTCGTTTAGACCTCCCGCGATTATCACGAGGTTACGTCCATTAGCCTTAGTTAAACAGCGCCCTCTATATGCGAACTTTGTGAAAGCGCCTTGTTAGCGTAATGGAAAGGAATACGAATCAAAGCACTATGAGCATTCTACTGTGGGCGAGCGGTAAGCTATTTCTTACCATATAAAAATAGACGCACGAGCGAATAGAGCGAAGTGAAGTGCACTTTGATGGCGCCCTTGCGTAGAGAGCAAGCAGACGGTTCAGCTAGACTGCCATGTACTCTAGTATAAGAGAGCGATAACCTGTCCAGAAAAGAAGATGTATTCCAAGACCGAACAATTTGTTATAAAAGCGCGCTTTGCACGTTCATTCGCAGTCTTGTTCAATGAATAATTTCAAAAAAGTCATCTAACATATTTGCACCCAACGTTCCATCATGCGTCTCGCTGTTTACCTCTTAAATTTCCTTTAAAAACTATAATCTTATTAGCGCGGAACGCTTGCGACACTCGAAAATAATTTCTTCGAATGCATGGAACCCTTTAACCGATGCATTCACTAATCGAGGCCACTAATTGAGGGCAAGCTTGTCCACCGATGTAGTTACGCTACCCACTCTTTCATGTTGGAAAACGTTTCTACGGCGACAACCGAGACTCATTTGGAAATCATTACGTAAGAACGGTTCTGGGAGAAACTGTCGAAAGCCGGCCGCCAAATCATGACTGCGACGACAGCATTCAACCACACGGCAGCTATAGGGAGACGCCTCGCAATTTTGACCGTTTGTCAGCTGACGCAAGATCTATGTACTACGAATAAGTGCACGGGAAGAGTTAGTGCCGTTTTTGTTCGTTTTTCAGTGTTTGTTTTTATTTTTGTTTTGTTTTTTTCCCGCTGTTTGGTAGTTTATGCGACTTTGCGTAGCTCCATATTACTCAGCGTTGCTATGGACGGCAAATGTACGTCTGTTGCCTTTCCAACCTGCGTTTTTAGCAGCACATCATCGAGTGCTCGAATCAGACAATTTTTTTTTCAGACGTTCTTTTCCGTATTTTCTCTATACTTTTTGTTTACTCACAGCCGGCGTCATCGGTGCGCAAGACGCATCGCGCCAAAAGCTCAATTTTCGCTGCGCTAAGCGCTCGCACGGCTCGAGTCCTTTTATGACGCGGCGCCGAAGACGCCAGAAAAAGTGAAGAGACAAAATAAACGTGTTAGCGCGAGAGAGGAGACACGAAGGGTTGAGGGTGAGCGCACACCGTCATACATTATATTCGATCCGGCAGTCTCGAAACGGCAGCGACAGCTATTCGTCCAGACCATTGGTTGAAGGGGGCTTAAATTAAAAGGAAAACAAACATTACGCAGAAAATTTCTTTTAAAGAATGCTCTGTTGACGAACTTAACAAAAAAAAATGGAAAAAAATAAGTGTGCTCCGAATTGAGCAACGCACCGTGTGCCTACAGCCATTAGAGTGATCACGGCCTTGCATTAGCGCTATCGATATAGGTTTCTATATCCTCGACACCACTGCGCTGTCTATACTAAACAGACAAAAACCCAAAATAGGAAACCCTCGGAAAAAACTAAAGCAAACTAGAGGATTTCTACGGGAGCGAGAGATCTAAAAGCAAGAAAAAAAAAACAGTTGGTTTGATTTGACGCGTTTATAGTTAATTATTTTTATTTTTCTGTTTTTCATCTCGAGTTAATGCTGAAGTTGACATAAGGCTTCCGTCAGAAGCCTTTATGAAGAGCCATCACGCTGTATCTCCGAGCACGAAATGGAAGGGAACGACACTTTTTTTTTTTTGTACCATGCCAATGCCTCATGATCGGTACTCTATTTACGGTCAGGCGTTCTTTAAAGCTCAAGTGTTTCGCAAAACAAGGAACACAGAAGATGATAAATGGACTGTGGGCGAACGTTTGTCATCACGAAAGCAGGCATCAGCGGAGACTGAATGGACAGATGATGGAAGATATTGAAAAGCTCGGCTTGGAGGCGTAAGAGACGGTCAAAATTAGTAGAAAGCGAAGGGTGAAAGCTGGGTGGAGAAGGAGGGCGTAGGGGATGTAGGACATTCGTTCCTAAAGGACGATGAGATATTTTCCTCGAGACATGTCCTGACCTCCGAAAGGGACATCGATTTTGAGCAAACGCGACACGGAAATGTGTTTCGTGTGTGTTGTGCAAGCGCCCTAAAATCGGCGTCAAAGCTATTCATCAGGACAGTGAACGTGGGTTGTCGATATGACTATAACTAGATTTTACGAATGGAAGGACTCCAGCTAAGACGCTAAGGTTGCGCCGGTTACGCCATAGCGACGACATTTTTCGGGTTGTGAAGCTCCCTTCATCTGGGTGGTTGTTGCTGTTTTTCAAAATCTACATTGACGTAAAAAATAGAAATGAATGTAAGGATCGCTTCACAACGTCTGATCATTTGCTTCATTCAATTATTCAAAGCTACACTCGAGTTTCTAATCGTGATTATATTGTCAGACAAGCTAGCCAAGCCAAATTAAGTAATCTTTCTTTTTTCTTTCTTTATTACTTTTCATGCGAAGGAACTATGCCTTGTTGAATCGATCGAATTCAATAAAAAAATTGCTCAGTCTCAGTCCCAGTGGTCTCTAAATTTTTGACGCCGACTGTCCATACCAGGCGGCCACCCATGAGATGTGTTCGGTAATATCACAAAATCTGATGGCGCAGTCGAAGCGAAGATGCGACGTTTCTTGGTATCGCAATATCCATGCCTGATAAAGCGACATTTTAGTGGAACGCAACGAAAATGGAGACTGACGAAGTTTTCAGCCAGCCCACCAAAGTCGATATATACGTTTACCTCTACTGGTCGAAAACGCAGGCCTTCGATATTGCACGCGCCTGCTTCCTATGACGGTTGCGAAACAACGTCGTCGCTTAAGTGCCGTGATGTCGACCGCGCGGGCTGCCCACGCATCGCAGAAATGCCATCATTGCCTTACAGAGGAGAAGCGCAGCGGTCGACGACAGCCTTATGAAACGTACATATGGGCCAGCATGTCTATAACGTCCCGCATGATAACGTGCTCGGTTCAACCGAAAAGCGCGGCCCGTATATTCGGCTCACCCTCCGTAGAAAACATGTTACGAGTGGAGCTTTCATGCCCGCTACACCAGAATTTCAATTTCCTTCGGTCCACTATTGAATCTGTAGAAACAAGAATAGGCATTTTGTTCGTACCCTTTTGGAAAAGTGTCACTGCGGCATTGCGAGGATCGATCGACACGGCTACGAAGACAGCGAATGCACCTCTTACGAGAGAGGCTGCAGGACAAAAACTTCGCGGACGCTTGAACTTCGCCTTCAAGAGTAGCACAGAAGCATATATAGCACGGTACCTGAGCCGGCACTGTCATCGTTCACCGGGAAGGTGGAGTCAGCGCCAATGGATGCTCCGCAAAGCTACCACCAACTCTGCTTTGTATACATAGTATATTCATTTTTGCAATGTTTAGCCGAGTAATGACCTCATTGCGTGTAATCCTATTCAACCGGCAACAGCAAATTTAATCACGAACACGACGCCGTCTCACTGCCGTCCCAGAGCTTTAAGGCCAGGTGAACATGACCTCACTGCAGATTCAGGAAAACGCAACGGCGGCCGTGTTCATTCCAAAACATAATACAAAAATGTCTACGAACGTGATCACAATCTGATATGGCAAGCACGTCTTGCGCAGGCGATGTGGTTCAATTAGATAAATTGAGTATACTGCAACACTCGCCGACGCGGGAACGAAATTATTCAGTTAGGCCGGTCTTGCGCGGGATCGGGAACATGATAACACTGATAAGACTAAAAAGAAAGAATGACAGAGGAATAATGATAATCGTTCGGGTTTACCGTTCTATAAGACGGTGTAATTGGCTATTGAACACACGTTATGGCAGACTGTTCACGTTTAATCTCAGCAGTTTGGCATTTTTAAGCACGTACTTAGGTTCTGCATGGCAAGGGTGAGGATTGGAGACCGTTAGACTGAACAGAGAAGTGGGCACTAAGCCCCCGTGGTGGCAAAATGAACCAAGAGTACATAACCTTACGGAACAAAATAATGGTAATGTTGACTGAAGAGAACAAATACAACAAAGTTTGTTTGTTTTATGCGCATTAGGGCTTCCTGAGTGCATGGTTCGCGTCCCAGCGAGCAGCCAATGCCACGCTCAATAGTTAAGGTTTCGTGTTACTCATTAAAGATAGAAAAGAGTGCGTTCCATGACTGCGCAAAAAAATATATCGTCGCGCGAACTCAGCGTAAGTGGGACTTTGCCTATCGTCGGCAACGTGAGTTACGCAGTAGTAAGCAAAAGCCACGAACTACCGTTTTAGGTCACTCTCGAAGGCACCGCGCCGCACGGGGGCCCAAGTGAGAGGTCGTTCCCGAATGGCACGAGTTAACCCGGACGCTAGCGGCGCTTGGTATTCAGCGTCCAACAGAGCGGCTCTAATCCTCTCGACTGCATTCCGCAATCCACTTGCGATCGGATGAACACTGCTGCTGCAGCCGACCGCTCGCCAGGGAACATAGAGACCGTAATGAGCCAACCCGATTGCGACCCTTGGCACGGCACAGCTGGAGCTCTCGGATAGAAACTCTGCAAGAGTATGCCTCTCACATCCTTCCCCTCGCTTATCCGCTCACTCCGAAAGACTAATTATTCTTAAAGCCTCCCGCGACAATGACCCTCGCGAAATGCAGTGTCCGAGATAGCAGGCATCTCCAGCCTCGTCCAGAGTCGGCAGTGAACCGCTATGTCATCAGAGAATCAGGGATTCGCCAGTCGGGGCTGCATATAGAACGTCGCGCGCGGACGCTACAAACATCGACCAATTCCGTGCGAAGCTAGATAACGAGTCGGCGCGAGATATGTTCGCTATAGCGGAGAGTGCGAATCGCAGTCTTCCTAAGAACGCCATTAAGCACGACTTGCACCGTACGAAGTCAACTGAGATGAACCTGCCGGAGTCGTCAGCGCTGCTTCGATGGGCAGTCGCATTCATGTCGAAGCCACCGCTGATGCCCTGGGCCTCTATCAGCCTGATCGACGTCCTAACGAGGACGCGAGTGTAACTGTACAGCTCGAGCGAACTTCGTAGCTTTCAGAGGAAAATGAAGCATGCTGCGTATTGACTTATTACTCACAGGGAATGCGAGTCTCGCCGGCTCTCCGCACTGACATCGTCCTTGACTTCGGTTTCGATTTGGGCGTGGTCCTCCTGCAGACAAAAGAACGAAATACACACGTTATCCACTATGTAACCACACGTATCACAAACGGAACCACGAAACACGGCCGCGTAACATCAATAAATGCAAAGTTCGGACATCCACTAGGGAGACCACATCAGGAAGACGAGTTGAAGCTAGTCTATGTCACACAATAGGGATATTTAAGTGTTTGTCACTACAACATGAATATTGAAAAGAAAAGCAATAGCAGGGGGCGACCCGCCGCGGTGGCTTAGCATGTAAGGTATCGCGCTGCTGACCTCGAAGGCGCGGGTGCGATTCCCGGCTCCGGCGGCCACATTTTGCTGGGGCTAAATGCAAAGAAGACCCGTGCTCTTATTAAGGTTCATGTTAAATAACCCCAGGTGGTTTGAGTTAATCTAGACTACCCCACAGCGGCGTGCCTCATAATCATATCGTGGTTTTGGTGCGCAAAAACCCAGCAATTATTATTATTATTATGGCAGAGGTATCGCTGGCCAGTGCTAGTGGGAACCAAGGAAGACTAGAATGAAGCAGAAGGAAAACGATGTTATCTTGTACGCCGAATCATCTCACGTTACAAGGAAACAAACACTGATCCCACTACAACAGCATGTAAAACACGTGCACCTACACCAAAAAAAAAAAGCACAGATCTATCGTCCAAGACCCCCCTGTCTTTCTATAACTCTAGCTTTTTAGATACCCTGGCAATGCACACCGTCAAATAATGTTCATCTGTTACCAAAGAATCAAAGTTATTGCCGCGAAACGGCAGCAAAATATTTGAAACAACGATGATTGTAGCACGCAAGGAGAGCACCGCCGTTCAGCTTCACCGTAAGCTGACTGAACGTGCGGCGAAAACAACTAAACGACTGAAATTTTGCCAAGGCAGCAGCAGTAATTGCAAACGCGCCATATATAGGGGCGCGATCGCAATAACGGGCTCCGGAACAATAACGACACACCGGTCACGTTTCAGCGGCGAAGTATCATCAACGGTGCGAGCGAGGGCGATAAATGCCGAAGGAAACGGAGCAGAAACAACGCGCAGGAAAACAAGGTGCATTACGGCTTTTGGCGGCTGGGAAAAGAGCCGCTACGCAATTAATCAGCACAAAGTCCCCGTGAGGCAAGACTTCGCAAGAACGGACACACAAAGGAAGCAAAAAGAACGAGGAAGCGAGAAATCTTTTCTTTCGGGGCGTGAAAGAGGCGTGTTGCTGACCACCGAGAACATGGCGATATGGCCGGTTGGCAGCAAGCGGGGCCCAGCCATTAATCGCGCTCGGAAGGCACACGCCTCCATCTGGCTTGCTTGCCCTGGGATTCGCACCAGGTGGAGATCCCTCCGCCCGAGCTGCAGCCTTTGGTCTTTTGCAGTGTGACCCGGAAGGCGAAGCTAATTGAATGGGCGCCCGTTATAGCGACGACCGAAATCACAGAGGTAAACTCATAATAAATAACATTATATGGTGTTTTACGTGCCAAAACCACGATATCATTAGGAGACACGCCGTAGTGGGCCCCGAAAATGTCGAACATCTGGTGTTCCTTCACGTCCACTGACATCACACAGTACACGGGCCTCCAGCATATCGTCTCCATCAAAAATGCGACCGCCGCGGCCAGGAACGAACCCGCGACCTTCGAGGTCAGCAGCTAAGCACCGTACGCACTGTACCACCGAGGTGGACGCGGCGAACTTATAGGCACAGATGTGTCGTCTACAGGTAGCAGTCGCTCGGCAGTAAACCGTGCGCGACACTCGAAGCCAGGATGATCAACTGATGCGTTATAAAGCCAGTCGAAGCCAGATGGAGCCCGAAAGTTTTGCCCTCACTCGTGCGTGTGAGTGTCCACGCCCTAAGAAGGGACGCCGTCCGGTCTAACGGCTCGTTCACACTAGCGATTCACAGAAGTCGCAGAACCGATTGCGACTCGAGGCCGAAGAGCAACTCAAGGCGACATACGTTCACTACTGGCAGGTATACGACCAACCGGCCGCCGCACCGAAATACCGTGCCGCTCACGTCTGCTCGCACCGCCATCGCGTCCTCATAAAATTCACAGGGTTCCTCATGCATTCGCCTAAGACGACTCGGAAGGCGAAAGTCATATCCCTTCTTTTTTCTTCTAAACCGATGTATTGATCCTCCCCCTCCCACTTCCGAAACCTTTCTGCACCTAACGTGGTTTTACACTGCCTCCAGGATCGGATGCATTGCAAACTTTCTGCACCTCACTTGGTTTGTACTGCCTCCGTGATCGGCCCATGTTTGACAAGAGACGATGTCATGTGATGACGGCATCATGTGAAGTCAAGTTATGTGACGTCATAGTGATGTCACAAATTTTTGGTGCTCTGAGACGTCTTCACGTGGTGATTAGTTTTTTGCCTCACTCGCGCTGACGCCGACGGTCGATTTTCAAGTTCGATGAGGCATCTAAGGCTTTCGACTTAATAAGCAGACATCCTCCTCAAGCACATCCGATCAATTCACAAGCTTTGAGACTGCATTCGCGCGTGTGAAAGAACTAGCAGAGAGCACACCCAAAACAGTCGCTTTTCGACCGTTTGCAACTTGTCGCTTCGCGACCAACTTTGTCGCGCGACCTTTGAGAGCAGCGGTGCGAATGAGCCCCAATTCAACCAAACCAGCACGCAGCCATGACATCCCGCTTGGTGGCGCCACGCTACACTACGGCGAACATGGTGACAGATGGAGAAAAGAAGGCCGCGCGAAAAAGGACAAAAATAAGAGAGAAGAGAAAGCATAGACGGTGGCGCGCAATAAAGCCGAAGAATTTCAGCCTCCGACCTCCAGCACGACTCGGCGAAAGGCATATATTAGCGACATCGGCCGAGAAGCCACATTCCAGAAGTTTACCCATATCACGCTCGCGAGAGAAAAGTCATCTTTCACTAGGATTTAATTAAAACCTGGGGCACCAGCAGCGACACCACGTTGCCCGGCATTGGGTAAAATTGCACCGAGTAAGTAATGGGATGTGACGAAAGGAGGCCAAGCCCCCGGGCTTTCCTTTTCTTTTAGGGCTGCCGGCACTGCTAGCTGTCATGATCCTGCTTGGCGACGTAAGGCAATGTACCGTTGAAGCTACTAGCAAAAACACAAACGACAGAACCAGTGCCGAAATCTAAGTATAATTTATACTTTGGAGGCGGTTCGTAAGAGACGGCGGCCAATCGCGATAGCGGAATTAGCGAACGCAACCAGCCAATAAGAAACGGCTCTCACAAAAAGAAATTAGCTCGAAACGTTGATTTCATAACACGTGCACCTAAATCTGAATACACCGTAGTTATTTCCTTTCGTCTGCATTAAAATTGGGTCGTCATGGTCGGCAATCGAACCCGCGCCCTCGTGGTTAGCGGCGGAACACCATAGTCGCTAAGCCACCACGGTGAAGTGCGTTATTTAAACTGTTCGTGTTCTATTTAGAGCCGGTCAAACGAACAGGCACCCAACAATTGCGCTGGCAAACACATTAACTTGTGGTGAAATACAATCAATTATAAAGAGTTCCGAGCCCACATATGAGCCGTATTTAATACGCAGGAAACGCAGTGGAGCGTTGGAATCATGTTCGTATCACGCGCGCTTCGATAGCGTGGGCCAGAATTCACGGAGTGCTGATATGCTGGCATTGTCCTGAACAGAAAATTTGGGAGAGTGGAAAACTAGAACTGCGTGCGTGTCACTGTGTGAATGCAGGCTCAGATAAGTTATCTTAGTCTGCTGAGGCGTGCCCTGATGCGGATGTAAGTCGTGCATATTGGTATCTGTGAAATAGCTGTAGATTCGTAAATTACAATAGTGCAACTCTAGAGTTCAACGTGGCTCTTCGATAACGCACAATAATATCAATACCTTATTCCTCTTACAACCTCCAAACGTTATTTATCGTATATTTGAACTCCTTGCTGCTATCATCGCTACCATTTTCGTTTTCTTATTTAAAGCACTATAATATCGTTGCGTGTGGTGAAAACAGTGCCCCACACCCGGATATTGTTTCTATAATAGCATTTCCTGCCAGATTTCATATATCCATCAATACATTCGTGCAACGCCAGAGCTCGAATTCGCAATATACTGCCCAGCACCACACGCGCTGGTAAGAGGCGATTATGTACACAGAAATTTCATGCCCTGTTTTTCTTTTCTTTGCCCAATTGCACATGGGCCTCGTTTCCTTACGAAATGAGAAACTGCTTCGTAACCACAGAACGAGACCGCGTAGGCTGGTAACCTTGTCCGGCATTCTTCGCTCGCGTTATTCGGAGGCAAACTTATTTTCGCCTAGAGTCATCTAAATGCTAAGAAGCGCGAGTGGGCCGATAGCAGGCCAGCGAAGCAGTGACCATGAG